>NC_141602.1:54657962-54820462 GCF_047967505.1 Dipteris shenzhenensis | reverse complement strand
ATATACAAGTCCAAAGATACGGGGTCCTACTTTTAGGGCCTGAATGCCTAAAATAGGGAGCGCGTCAACGCGCTGCCTCTTTCATGCATTTAGGCCTCAAAAGTAGGACCCCATTGGGTTGGAGCGCGTCAACGCGCTGCCTCTTTCATGCATTTAGGCCTCAAAAGTAGGACCCCATTGCAACCCAATGGGGTCCTACTTTTGAGGCCTAAATGCATGAAAGAGGCAGCGCGTTGACGCGCTCCCTATTTTAGGCATTCAGGTCCTAAAAGTAGGACCCCGTATCTTTGGACTTGCATATCCGAATGGGGTCATGTCATATATCAAATCGAACGGCAAGATCCAATTTAGATGGTTTTCATGTCCATTGTCTCCATCAACTAAAACTATATTCATCAAATAATGTTGTTTATTAATTTTTGGCATACCCCCCCCCAAAATCAAGACCCCCATTGCAAAGAAAGGTAAGGAACACAAGTGCTTGTTCTTATGCTCATGAAACAACAAAATGCATGAAATAGGTAACCAACGGGGTCCTAATTTTGCTGTATGTATGTAAGTATGTATATATGTATGTATGTACATACATATATATCTATATGTGTATATATGTGTGTGTGTGTGTGTGTGTGTGTGTGTGTGTGTGTGTGTGTGTATGTATGTATATATATATATATATATATATATATATATATGTATGTATGTATATGTATATGTTGATGCATATATGTATATGTTGATGCATACAATTTTGATATATGGAGAAAATGGACATGAAAACCATCTAAATTGGTTCTTGTCATTCAATTTGATATATAACATGATCCCATTTGGTTTGTAAGTCCAAAGATACGGGGTCCTACTTTTAGGGCCTGGATGCCTAAAATAGGCAGCGTGTTAATGCGCTGCCTATTTTAGGCATCCAGGCCCTAAAAGTAGCACCCCGTATCTTTGGACTTGCATATCCAAATGGGGTCATGTCATATATCAAATCGAACGGCAAGATCCAATTTAGATGGTTTTCATGTCCATTTTCTCCATCAACTAAAACTATATTCATCAAATAATGTTGTTGATAAATTTTTGGCATTCCCCCCCAAAATCAAGACCCCCATTGCAAAGAAAGGTAAAGAACACAAGTGCTTGTTGTTATGCTCAAGAGACAACAAAATGCATGACATGGGAAACCAATGGGGTCTTACTTTTGATGTTTGTATGTATGTATGTATGTATATATATGCATGTACATACATACATACATACATACATACATACATACATACATATATATATATATGTATGTATGTATGTATATGTTGATGCATATTTGTATATATTGATGTATATATTGATGCATTCAATTTTGATATATGGAGAAAATGGACATGAAAATCATCTAAATTGGCTCTTGCCATTTGATTTGATATATGACATGACCCCATTTTGATTTGTAAGTCCAAAGATATGGGGTCCTACTTTTAAGGCCTGAATGCCTGAAATAGGCAGCGCGTTAACGCGCTGCCTATTTCATGCATTTAGGCCTCAAAAGTAGGACCCCATTGGCAACAAACGCGCTGCCTATTTCATGCATTTAGGCCTCAAATGTAGGACCCCATTGTATTGCCAATGGGGTCCTACTTTTGAGGCCTAAATGCATGAAATAGGCAGCACGTTAACGCGTTGCCTATTTTAGGCATTCAGACCCTAAAAGTAGCACCCCATATCTTTGGACTTGCATATCCGAATGGGTTCATGTCATATATCAAATTGAATGGCAAGATCCAATTTAGATGGTTTTCATGTCCATTTTCTCCATCAACTAAAACTATATTCATCAAATAATGTTGTTTATCAATTTTTGGCATACCCCCCTCAAAATCAAGACCCCCATTTTGCTGTATGTATGTAAGTATGTATATATGTATGTATATACATACATATATATCTATATGTGTATATATGTGTGTGTGTGTGTGTACACACACACATGTATGTATGTATGTATGTATGTATCTATATATATATATATATATACATACATACATATGTATATATTGATGCATATATTGATGCATATATTGATGTATATATTTATGCATACAGTTTTGATTGATGGAGAAATCAGGCATGAAAACCATCTAAATTGACTCTTGCCGTTCGATTTGATATAGGACATGATCCCATTGGGATTTGTAAGTCCAAAGATACGGGGTCTTACTTTTAGGACCTAAATTCCTGAAATAGGTAGCTTGTCAATGTGCTGCCTATTTCATGCATTTAGGCCTCAAAAGTAGGACCTCATTTGGTCCTACATGGGGTCCTACTTTTGAGGCCTAAATGTATGAAATAGGCAGTGCATTGGCACGCTGCCTATTTTAGGCATTCAAGCCCTAAAAGTAAGACCCCATATCTTTGGAATTACAAATCCAAATGGGGTCATGTCATACATCAAATCCAATGGCAAGAGCCAATTTAGATGTTTTCATGCCCATTTTATCAA
The DNA here is from genome assembly GCF_047967505.1 of Dipteris shenzhenensis. Classification (NCBI taxonomy): domain Eukaryota; kingdom Viridiplantae; phylum Streptophyta; class Polypodiopsida; order Gleicheniales; family Dipteridaceae; genus Dipteris; species Dipteris shenzhenensis. Next base: position 54,817,962 of record NC_141602.1, on the reverse strand, counting down.
TTTAATAAAACTATATGCATCAAATAATGTTGTTTATCAATTTTTGGCATACATCCCCAAAATCAAAACCCCCATTGGAAAGAAAGGTAAGGAACACAAGTGCTTGTTCTTATGTTCAGGAAACATTAAAAAAGAGGCCTAGTAGCCCAAAAATGGCAGCGCATCAATGCACTATCATTTTTGGGTTGCCAGGTCTCTTTTTTGTTGTCTCACGAGCATACATATGGAGGTTATTATACAATATAACTAAGAAGTAGTATTGAAGTAGTTCTACAATTTGGATGCATTAAGAGCATTCATATAGCAAGGAAGAATATAATAATTGAATAGATTTTTTTTTCAATACATATTGCTAGTGAGACTACCAAAAAGAGGCTCTACCCCTCATGATGTCTGTGGATACAGAATATGAGATTGCTTGAGGCTTGGATTGCAGCTGGAAACATTGCATGGGCAAAGCCACTATATGCCTCAAGTGTTGGAAATTGATATATGGCTCAAGTGCTAGAATGTGCAAATCATGGCCAAAATCAAGACCCCTTAGAGATTCCATGAGGGCTATCCTTTTACTACTACACACGTCACCTTTAGTCGAGGGCAGAACCATTCGTCGTCATAGGCAGCAGGTTCATGGGACCCCATCCCATGATCCAAGGCATTATTCAAAGACAAAGTATTTCTGACCATTCCCAAATTGAGTTTGCCAATTCCTAATCTGATTGATTTCATTTACTGGACTTGCAATGCTTGCAAAGCCCTTGCTTAAGCTTGAATGAGCCTCTTGATTTTGGGGGTATAATGGTCAAAAATGGCTTAACACGCCCAAAATCAAGAGGCTCATTCAAGCTTAAGCAAGGGCTTTGCAGGTCTTGTTTTTGGGTGGCAAAAGCACGAAAAATGACAGCGCATTAAGGTGTTGCCATTCTTATGCTTCCCCCCTCCAAAAACAAGACCCCCAAGCTATTCATTAGAGACACCAAAATGAGGAGAAGGATGACGTGAGGAGTAGAGGAGCTGGCCAATGAGGGGAGGGACAGCCTTGGAATTGCCAGCAACAAGCATGATGCAAGGAGGTGAGAAGGCAAAGAAGCAAGGAGGTGAGGAGGTGAGGAAGCAAGGAGGCGAGGAGGCAAGAGGCAGTCTTGAAGGGCAACAAGAGGGTGGAGGTGGCTGAAAGAGTAAGCAAGAAAGGGAGGGATGGAGATTGCTTGTAGGAAATGCTTGGATTAATGCTACAAATGCCATTTTTTTTTGTGTATTTTGCAGCATGAAATGTTTATAGCATTTTTCTTTTAAAAAATACAAAATTGTTGTGATTAATTGCGCTACAAACAACTCAAGCCATAAAGCACCATGGATTAGTACAACAATATACATCACAAATGGATGCATACACTCATATACATCACCGATGGATGCATACACTTATACTCACATCAATTTCCAATATTGTATTAGATGGACCCTTAGCATATATGTGTGCATAGAAGACCATTTCCTACATTGATCCCTGATTTCATAGTTAAATTATTCCCTTTCTCACATTCTAACATGTGAAGATTTAATGTACATGCATTATGGGCACATTATATTGCAGTTTATGACTAACTTTTTTTATGAATGCATGATACTTGTATATGGTCAAGGAAGGTATATTATCATTTTTGAATGATAACATTACTCTATGCTCCATTTTATCCTATATTAGAAACTATGATCACTAGATATTACATAAATGTATTGCTCCATTATATCCTATACTAAAAACTATTTTGACCCAAATACATAATGCCAATTGAGGTTAGTACTGATGACAAGTGATGAAAACAATCTAATTGTATGAATGAGATCTTGTAAATTTTGGATATATAATATGGGTACTAATGTTGATTGAGCTATTTTTCTAAGGGAATATTTTCAACTTAATTACTAAATACATACTTACAATGGTGACCTGATTCCCATCTATATGTATAATCAAGTTTTACTTTGTGTTTAAAAAAAAGCTTTTGCATAAGGTTAAAATTTGAATAGTATTTATATTTGTTTAAGACTACCCATTGAGCTGGCTCCTATCCTTATATTGAACATGATAATGTTCATAAAGATTTTATGAATACAAATAGATAGCATTTTAGTGGTTGGGAATGAACCCTAAAAGTACCCTAAAATGACTATGTATTCCCTTATTTGTAGCATGGAAGTGATCATGGTAGAGTGGCATAATCCCTATTTTGCATTTTTCATAGGTTCTTTTGCTACTCATGGTTGGCGGATACACCACGGCATAGATCCGAATAGATATTTGGTTTTTTGCTTCAACTTGCTTGACTAGACTTTCCTTTATGATTGTTTGATTGTGCATGATGAGTAGTCACTGGCTTAACTGATGCATTAAGTGAAATGTTTTCCTTAAAGTTTTTCATACTACAAGATACGAGTTTGCTTATACGGGTGGAAATAAAAGCTTGTTAATGCCTGGTGCATATTTTTCGTTAGATGCAGTAGGATACTAGTTACCGAGTGTCTTTGCCAATTATTTCACTTGAATCATGCTCCTCTTATGCTTGAGTTTGTGGTCACGTATTGACTTTAACATAATAGTCTATAGGATACTGGTGGTTAGATGCATTCATTTCTAGTTCCGATAGAACTATCATTCAGACATTGGTCATAATAGAAATATGGAGGGCTAAAATCCTTTTTTGGCTCCCTAAGTTTTTTAAAGCATGGTATTGTCCAGATTACATAGGTATTTTCACTAAGCAAAATTAATCCTTATGATGAAAATGTGTTTTTTTTCTTTTGACATAGTTAGTTCTGTTTCCATGTTTTTGGATCGAATGTATGGATGATCTTCTCTGCAAGCATACTCGGGGGGGCCACTATGTATAAACCCTCTATATCATGTGCGTTCAAGGCCTATATTTAAAGTCCCTTATCTGTAAAAAATTTCATTAATAAAGTGTACCCCTTTTCTATAAAGTGTACCCCTTTTCTATACAAATCTGTAAATTTTTTCCAAAACTATTTTAAATAGTCCCTTATGTATATTTATTTCTGTAAATTTTAGAAATAAAAAAAATCCTTCTGTTGAACTCACATGATAGGGTTACATATGATGAGTGACCCCCCCGAGCAAGCATAAAAGACATGATATGTATATGTAGCACATGATCATGTTTACATATTTTCAGTCATATATTCTACATTGTGATCTATCATTATCTTGCTGTGTGGATGTTCAATCTGAGTAGTGTCTGCTTTTTTTATTGCAAATTTTATGTATTGTTGTGTCTCTACCTCTCCACAACGACTCAAATTGATAGTATGGGGATGAAAGAGAAGTTAATTGTGAGTTTCAGGCATGCCTTCATTGTTGGAATATGTTTAATTTGCTTATGATCACATCAATTGTTCCAATGATATTGAGAGGAATAAGATGCTGGATGAGGTTCTCGCTCGCTTGAAACCTATTTAATCTTGCTCGCTTATTTGGGGCTGCTCGCTTTTCTTCGCTCGCTTTTTGGTAATCCTCGTCCTAAGCTACACTTATACTACAAACAAGGACACTGATATATCTGTAGGTGACAAAAAGCCTCAGAACCCTGCATACTGAGATTACCCTTCTCTTCTTGTGGAAGCCATGGGAAAGAGCCAACACCTAGGCACACCAAGGAACCCAAAGCAAGCAAAGCTACAAGACCATCACATGGTGTAGACCTTGATGAGTCTTCTTTTAAAAACAAAGATTATGATTCTTCCATGAGGAGATAAGCTCTGAGCAAGGCCATCCAAAAACACAAGGGATATCAAGGCATGAGTCAAGACATGCATCTAACCAAGAGTGACATGCTAGACTAGAAGAAGGAAAATGAAGCTAAGAGTCAAGGCATGCACACTTCAATGACAAGCTAATGTTAGAGCCAAGCTATGAGGGAGGATGTCCAAAAATGCAACGGGTATCAAGCCCCAAGTCAAGACACGCATTTAACCAAGAGTGGCATGCTAGACTAGAGGAATCAAGAAAGAGTCTAGAGTCAAGGCATGCACATGACAAAAGTGCAGGCTGCACATGATAGGATGTAAGGTAAAGGTAGGGCCATGAACCAAGAAAGACCCAAAAAACCAAGAAGCCCATGCCATGATAATCCTCAACTTAGAGGCCTCCATTGGAGGAAGGTTGCCAAGAGGTCAGAAGGCATCTAATTCGAGAATCCACACTTGAGGAGCCCCTTGCTGGTGGCAAGGCAACAAGCCAAAGGATCCCAACTCAAAAAGGTGAAATTCCAAGGCTTCAAAGGAGTAGATGATGAAGTCTCATGCACATTGGTGAGAATGGCACAAAGGTAGTTCAATCAATTCCCCATAAGGCATTTTCAATACTAGCATCACATGTCAGAAGCCTTCTTGATGCAGTTCTATCAAGAGGTCAACAAGGACGAAGCTCCAAATCTTGAAGCAAAATTTTTTGCATGGGATCATTGATTAATTAATTGAGCAATCTAACCAACAAAAAAATGATGCATACTTAGTTCTTCATTGGTACAAACATGGATCTTCAATCACTGCATACTTAGCTGTTTAGTGGTACAAACATGGATCTTCAGTCATTGGAGATCATCAACCCAATAAAAAATTATGAGAAACTTCTTAGCATAGATATTGATTAGGAGAAAGTGGCATGACCAAGACCAAGCAAAAGAAAAAAGGATGAGGAGAGTGAGGAGGAGGATATCTCACCACTGCCAAAGCAAGAAGCAGTAACATCCCAACTCAAAAAGGTGCTACAAGAGCTAGGAATCCGAGGAAGACTGAGAGCTAGTGAGAAGTGGTACGACAAATGCTCATGCAACAATCACACAAAATAAGAATGCTACACACAACATTGCAAAGATTATGTTAACCATGGCCATGACAATTCATAATGCTAGTGCAACAACAAGTGGATAGACAATGCCAATCAGGTCACCTAAGAAGGAAAACCAAAGGATGATAACCAAACCATTTTGACCAAGGAAGAGGAAGAGGAAGAGGTTATCTACTAAGAGGTAAAGGAAGACGATAACCACCCCATCTTGACCAAGGAAGAGGAAGAGGTTATAAACTAAGAGGTCAAGGAAATTGAGAATAGCATCGAGATCACGACAAAGGCAAAACAAAGGAGATGTTACCTCCATGAAGAAGAGGGCCACGTGAAAACTGGGTACAAGCTATGGTAGGAACACATCAAAATTCTCCTAACCAACTTGGAAAGAAGGGAAGTAGACCCAAATGAAGAGAAATTCTAACAAAGATACCCAAATCAAACCCAAGAGACCAGCAACAAGTTACATCGAAGGAGAGTATGGACCCACACATAAGGTCTTTCAAGAAAGCGGTTTATCATAAATAAGTGGTGAAGGTGGAGACGATGGAAGCAGGGACGAAGCTATCACATACCATGATACTATGCAATATGTACATTTCTTTGTTCTTGAAATAGAATGTTATACATAGCTCTACTTAGAAATCCAATTATTGTATTTACATGAACCCTTAGAATGTGGAAATGCCCATTTCTATGCTCTTATGTACAAATGCCCCTTGTGCACCACAATGCAATTTACATTCTCAAAATTCGCTCTTCATTTGCATGTTGTAAGATGAGGGTGGATGCCACAATTAGAAAATGGTATTGGAATAAAATTTGCAAAGTCTAATGCTTCTATGAGCATTGAGCATGGCTGCAAAAAGTGGAGCAAAACTATAAAGCTTGGGGCACGTTACCCATTATTCCCCTCTTAAGTTGCAAGAGGTTCTAGCAGATTCCAAGTCTATCTTTGAAGTATGAGAGCTTGTCGAATCTCAATTGCTTTGTGAAGATGTATGCCCCTTGTTCCTATATGGGGTAGTGAATTAATTCAACCTCTCTAAAGAGTATCTTTTCATGGATGAAGTAATGATGCACCTCTATGTGCTTGGTGCAAGAATGAAGGATTGAGTTCATGTGGTTAAATGTATAGTCTTCACATTGTCGAGTAGCTGGGTGTTAGACCCTTTAAGAGTAACTCAACTTCTAAGAGTAGTATCTGAAACCATATTGCTTCACACCTATAGTTTTTATAGCTCTATATCAGACCTCCTCTATAGAAGACAAAGATACTAATAAAGGGATGTGGAACCAAGTGAGAAAGCAAATCCAGTTGTGGATATCTTATATCAAAGATTTCTATCTCATTAAGATTGAATGTAGATTAGTTTTCATGTCTAAGGCTAAAATCACTAGTTTGATGTACGTAAGAACTTTATGTGCTACAAGAAGATGTAGCCTTTTAGGTTTCTACATGTATTGGTTGCATACTTTTTTAGATTCGTCTTTGGAAAATTTTGATATTTTGAAATCTTAGCATTGCATTCAATTGAAGTATCTAGATGACTTGCATCATGTATTTAAGATCTGTTGTAGGGCCATCTTGGCATACTTTGTTTGAGTGAGCATAATCTGCTCGTTTAGTCTCCATATCAATACCAAAAAAGTAACGATTTGAAGACGTTCCATGTCCTTCATTAAAAAATTATGTTAAATGAAAGTGAGCAAATTTTTTATAATATGTGCTCCTTGCCCATGCAACATGGCTCAAGTCTCATTTGGGCAATGGACTGGTGATAAGCCTTGAACAATGTTGCTCCTCTTCATAAAAACAAGAGTTTGATAATTCAAATAACAAAATCTCTTGCGCCAACGTATCATTAATGCTAGAATGTGGATTATATGTCGCAACATTTGCTTGCTATGAACACATAAGAGTGAGTAGCTTACACGTCTTCCATCGTTGATTCCTTTGCAATAAGTTTTGTTGCATGATTGTCTTCTTTGATGAAGACTCTTAGTTTCTTGATTAAGACATCATATTCATTGTCAAACATTTGACCAATTGAGAGAAAATCTTGAGTGAGAAATGGTAAATGCAAAACATAGTCATTCACTCTTATCATGCATCATTGGCAAGCATCCCAGACCTTTTAGTCCAACACTTGCCATTTGTAATAGTTGGTAAACGGCATTCAGCTCCCAATCTGCTGCCAATAGCTCCCTGTGCAAGCACAGCACTTGTTACCATGATCATCTTGGCACCAGTGGTATACTCTTGTAGTGGAAGAGCCTCCGACAATTAGTTTTACTTCTCCACGTATACTTTTATGCTTGCAACTGAGTCAAAATGGAAGATACAATTAAGGCTGGACTATAGATGTAGGTATAATATGTCTGCACCACCACCAACATTTTAGACAAGCCTCTGCACCCCCTAGCGCTTGTATGAAACATACACTGTTTTGAATGCTATTGCAGATCATTGCACAGGAGTAAAACTTAATGTTTCTTTTCCCTTAAAGAGTGGTCAATACAACAAGCCTTTCCCTCTCTGTGACGATCAAAATGGTAAAATTCAGTAGTCACACAGGAGCTCAAGGTGTGGGAACACATCCCTCACATTCTTACAGCTAAGGGAACAGGAAAGGTAAGACGTACTCCTACTGTCCACATGTCCTGCAGGGCATGCACCATACGAGTAAAAAACATCTTGGGCCAAACGTACAGTAGAACTAGAAGGATTTTCTTCATATAATTTAAGTCTGGGCTATACCTCATTCACCTTTCCATCCCCATTTTTGGAGCGGCATGCCTGATTTCATTCCCATTCCAATTGTGACTTGAGTAGAGAAAGAGAGACCATTTTCATTCTTACTGATTATTTGAATTGGATGGAAAGTAATCATATTTGGGTCTTAGCACATGGGAGAAATTACAGATGGGAAAGTAAGGTGGTTATGCTATCCAAATTGTATTTGTATCCTCAATCCATCCCAACTTGTGCTGACAGTATAAAGAACTCGGGTGGGTTTAGCTGGACGAGGATAACGGCATCATTCCTGTCCTTCCTAATCCTAGACCAAGTGGCCCTTGGCTGAGACTGCAGACAAAATGAAACTGCAACTTTTAGAAACTTGCAACCTGTTCTCAGATTTACAAGATAGCTCCAATATAATGAATTACAAACTCAATTTTATCAGAGTTACAGATAGATTGTCTAAGTGACAGCTCAAAACAGCTGTGGGCACATAGACATTCCTTGCTAAAATGCATCGAGTATATACGTCTGTTCCTGATCAACAAGATGTTTAATTGATGCCTTTTTCTCGACAATAGCAGTCAGCTCCTCTTCCAGAGATTGCAGCTATGAGCTGATCTTCAGTGAAGAAATCAGACCCCCTTATCTTTACTAATATTGTCTGATGAATCTTATCTTGGACTGTGGACACGTTAGCATCACGAACTTGAAGTTGCAGCTCTTGCAATGCCACCATGACTCTAACAACAGGATGATTCTCTCTTGGGCTCTCCACCCGGATCATGGCTTCTCTGCATACAAGAAAATTTACACTCACTACCATTCTGCATCGAGGACAAGGACTGGCATTGCGGCTCTTGGCATCAACTTTAGGGTGGGTGCTCTGTTCTTTCATTGCACTCCGTACAGAAGGCTCTCCACAATCGGAATAAGGAAACCTAGCAGAGATTGCAGCTGGAGACAACATTTCCTGTTTCATGGTCTCCAATTGGGCAACGAGGTCCTTTCTTTGAATCTCCAGTCCCTGTAGGTTGCGTCTAAGCTCGTTAATGTATGATACAGCATCACCCAGCAAAGAAGCTTTGTCCATCTTTGACACATTGGGAACCACTGCCCTTAAGGCATAAAATCTCTGATTCAGCCTGTCTCGCCTTTGACGCTCAGCCTCCACATGATTCAGGGGTTCTTCTCTCCCGTTTGCAGGTTTTCTGCCCCTCTTGCGAGGCTTCTTCTCCTCAACTGCCTCGATGCAATCTGCCTCCTTGAAAGAGGCCTCCAGATCTGAGTGGTCTGATTCCATACTGGGGCGTACAACTCCATTGCTTGGCAGTGAAAAGCTGTCCTCCGGCAAGAGAATCTCATTTAACTTCTGTCCCCTGATACAATTGCTTGTTTCTTGCATCGTTACGTCTTCAAAGATAGAAGAGCTCTTGACACGCTGACAGTAGCTCAAGTTTCCATAAGGCTTTACACTCTCGTTTTGACTCTGGGTCTTTGAAACATTCGTCTGATCCGGAATACCGGATACCTTGGAGTCCTGGCTACGACTGTGTGGTTCTGATGGCTTGATCAATTGGTTGTAACCTTGAGCTCTGACAAAATTGAAAGTGTGCATGTTTGGAGTGTTTTCGAAGTTGCGGTGAGCAAGTCCCTCAACTCTCATAGCCACAGCGTTACTGTAGTTCTGCAAATCAGACGGTTTAGGCAAATGGTTATAATTCTGGTTCGCAAAGGAGTTTGCAGCAGAGTGGCTGTAACTTTGAACCTCCGGACACTTTACGGCCTGATTGCAGTTTCGAAAATCTGATGTCTGTCGTTTGCCTTCTCTAAACTTGGCAGTTTCTCCTACCTCGCTCCTCTGAGTCAAGAGAGAGCTTTCTGATTGTGAGGCCCTTAGATCACTCGATGCCATTATGATGTCTTCGTCACACACAGGTAGTTTGGGAAGGGGCGAGGGCATCAACGTCTCCCCCTCGTTGGCGAAAAACGTTATGTCGGAGTAAGACAGGTCCTTGGATAGCATCCCATGGAGAGACTCCGCTTCGTTGCCGCCAGCCGAAGGCCTTTTCCGGGCGGAAGAGCAATCAAATTCCTCCATACTTGGAGGAGTAGCATTCCTGGAAATTTGGCTAGATGCAAGCCCGGCGACAGGGCTAGACAGATGCGCGGGAAAGGCTGCTGAGAAGCCGATGCCAGGCGAAGTCGAATCACCGGGGATGAAAGAAGAAAAGCCATGGACAGAGCTCGGGAAGGAAGCAGCATCGCTATTGGAAAACAGGGTATCGACGGGGTGCTGATCGGGGGCATGATTCCAAGACGAATCAGAGAAGGAATTCTTCACAATGCGAACGAAGTTATCGTTTTGGTGGATGAAATCCGTGGATCCAAGCTCCACAACGCCCCGAAAGGTGGGAACGCAAAGGATTGTGCGAATGCCAAACCGCTGGGCAAGCTCGGCTCTGGGGCAATCGGGATTCTGAGACTTATCGACAGTGCTGAGCCAAATGTATCGCGAGGTTGCATAAGCCATCCCAGGCGTTCCACTCCCCACGGGGAAGGAATACATCATGGAAACCAGGTAAAACCACTCGGTGTCCGTTACGTCGGGATCCAAAGTATCAAGCCCTGCTGCAGTGGAATCATCATCGCCGGATTGGCCAACGAGTGATTGAAGCTCGCGCAGAATTCGCCTCCTCAGCTGCTGATCCGCTTCGCTCACTGCGACTTGCTTTCCTCGATCAGATTGATCGCTCTCCTTGGGATTGAAGTATCCGTCTCCCCATCCCAGCACCTGATCTCCACTGTTGGAATAGGTGAGTTGCCAGAAGATGGCGTAAGTCCAGCTCTCGATGGAATTCTCCACCACGGATTGAAGCCGTTGCTGCAGGGTGTCTTCGATGGCGCTCGGGCAGACGGCAGCCGCATTAGACTGCTCCGAATCGAGCCAGAGAGAGTTCTCATACGGAGACCCCATGAAGGCCTCGAGCAAAGCTTGGTCATCGTGCCACAAGGTCGCCATAATGGAACGGGAATCGGTTGATGTAGGAGCTAAAAGAAGACAATGCAGAGCAGGATCAAAAGATCAGTAGTTCAGGAGCAAAATTCTCCGCCATGGATGTGCGTCTGAGAATCCTGAAGCTCGTCGAGCAAGCTACGGAGCATCTGAGGAGCAGTCATGCGATCCAGATTCCGGCCGAGAGTGAAGAGAAATTGTCAAGGGGGGGGAGATGGGATGAAGAGAAAGATGAAGAAGGTATGAGATGGGATGGGTGTCTGTGGCTATGGCGGAAAGCGAAGGTGTGAGCGAATGAGAAAGAATGGCTATGGCGGAAAGTGAGCTTATGTTGAAGACGACGACCACGTCACCATCTCCAACGGTAGTTCATTTCACTTAACCAGTCAACCTCCCCTTGACCTGAGTTAGTCGTTCACTCCCATCAATGCTTTTCTTGCAGGGCTGACCACCCCTTCATATATCCTGCATTTTATTTTATATTTTTAAACACACACACCAACAAACATTTTTCTCAACGGCTCACAACCCCTCACCATTTGCCGATTTTTTAAGCTCCAATGGAGTGTTCCCCAAAAACATTTCTAGATAGGGAAACCTTCAACTTCAAAATTTGCCGGTTAAAATGGCCCAAATTTACAAATTTAAAAACCTTCTACTCCATAATTTCAAGTTTTTTTTTTTGGATTTAACCATTCACTTGACACTAAACGTCCACTTTCTGTGAACACTGCTCCAATGTAATTGAATTGCTTAAAATTTCGCAAATTTTACAAAACCGAGAAAACATTGTTTACATGCGAAAATGAAAATGTTGTGCACGTTCATTGTATACGGTCTATAGGTCTCCTACGAACACTAACTCAAAGCCGCACACTCGTCCCAATCTATGACCCACCTTCATGCTTACTTTGCCAACATCACCTCAGGAAGCGCACATGACATATTCGCAACACCTCTATCGAGGATAACACTAGCACACCGTTGCGGTAGCAAAATAAGAGCCATTTCGCACACACTGGCTTTCTTGACTCTAGACTCGTGCTTCAAGTCCCAATGGTGCACCGGCAGTCCTCCACTTTTGTTCAATCATATGCGAACAACCGCATTGGTTTCCTTAACTCTACCCTCGTGCTTCCGGTCTCCTATGGTCCATTGGCAGTCCTCCACTTTTTGTTCAATCATATGTGAACAACTGCACTCACTTACTTGGCTCTAGACTCATCCTTCGGGTCTCCAATGGTGCATGGGTAATCCTCCTCCACACACAATCATATCTGCCTGCCCAAGTAGATGTATACAAATAATATTTAGCACATTTATTGGCCTAAAGTAACTGGCAAACTGTAGTGGCATTTTTTTCCGGACAAAATGCCGAATTATATTAAGAAGTGGGGGTGAATCCCTTGCAAAAAGGGCCCAATACAAAACTTGGCCTAAGAGGGGTTTCGTCCTCGAGGCCTACGCTGCAAACAGTGGGATATCACCTAGCCTGGCAGCATAAAGGATTCTACATCAAGGATGGCTTGGCTAACTATGTCGTCTCTTGTAACAAGCACCCTACCTTTTCCCGAAATCCCTAGATAAAACATTGGGTTCTTGGCTACGTGAAAAGTGATAAATGTTGTAATATATAGTGTTGTCATCTTCATGGTAGTATCTTGTGGTGCTCTCTCTCTCTCTCTCTCTCTCTCTCTCCCTCCCCCCTATCTTTTTCTCTCCCCTATCTTTCAACAACCAAGTGTGCTAGCCTAAACGTTCCTATCACCACTTAACTCGCCTTCTATATGAGGCCGATGCCATAGGCCTCCTATGGAGCAACACCCCTATGGGTACCCCAATGCCATCATTAATGACCTAATGTTGGGGCTAGATGGTTAAACAACATTCTAAATTGCATGACATTTGAATCATCATCGCCACCTCTTACCTAGAATAGCTCCAAGCTTTTTCAAATTATCATGGCTTTGGAGACCGGGGCTCCCACTCGATAGCTCCTATGAAATGGGCTGCTCAAGCGATTGAAATTTTGTCTCTCACACCATCAACTAAGAGAACTATTCATTTTTTATGCCTATTTATCCACAACATTTCAATCACATTTTAAATGCGTGAAATCATTTAAACTCCAATACACGTTACATACAACTTAATAGAAAGTGGTTACATCTATCCAAGCTATGCAACTCCCCAATAGGTGGTTACATTCAACCAACCTCTAAACTTCCCTAACACGTGGATATATCCACCGATCGAAGCTATAAACTTCCCAAATAGGTACAAAACATGGACGCCATCTTTTTTGTACCACTGCTAGGAAAATAGCCATCCTTTGAAGTCTCTTCAACGAGATAGTAGTTTGGGAAAGATCACCCAAAAGCAACATAGTTGTCTTTAACAAAGAGAAAAGATGGGTGAGGATCTCTCTTAGCCTTTTTTAAATCTATTAATAACCTTAAGTTTGAAATTCTCTAATTTGAATGTTGTACGTAACAAAAGACGTAATGAGAGCAAGCTATACCATTATTTTCATTGGCTAGGAAAGTACCTTTTTTTCCTATAATTTCCATTTAAAATTTATGGTTCAAGAGTGTTCGTCTTTCAAATGTCTTGTACCTTCCGAGAAACAACCGAATGTCTTTTCTCTTATCCTTGTCTCCCTTTTCTCACACGTTTTACATAAGGATAGGTGTGTTAAAGAGTTTAAAATTTGAAGTATGTCACAAAGTATAGAATAGGATTGTGTCACAAAGGTTAGAATATGAAGTCTGCCACAAAGTTTAGAATAAGGAGGGTCCATTTAAAAGCATCTAATGAACGTGCTCTCTCTCTCTCTCTCTCTCTCTCTCTCTCTCTCTCTCTCTCTCTTTGATGTCCTCGAATCTTCATCAAGCTATTGAGTGTGCAAGATCCAAACGCAACACCAAAATGCTTTAAAGGACAAAAAGTGTCAATAGACACGTGTTAGACACGTTTTTTAGGCATGGCCACCAAAGACTTGCCTCTAGCCTAGATCCACTTTCCTCTATTTTATGATATCAATAGATACACAAAAAAAGAGTGTCCAATGGTGGGCCCTTCTTTGTGAACCATCTTCAAAAATAAGTTTGTTGAAGGTACCAACATGAGAAGCTTACTAGCCTAATTTCTTTGCATCCTTTTGTCACTTAATTTTTTTTAATAGGATTCATAAACCTTTGATTCCATACATTATTTTCAATCATGTACTCTCTATGTGTTTCGAGTATGTAATATTACTTTTCTTTAAAAGACGTTGGGTAGGTGTACCAACATGAGGAGCATTGCCACACTTTGTTTCTTTACTTTCCTTATAGAATCAATAAACCTTCGATTCTAGGCATTATTTTCAATTACTTATGTTTTATTCTATACAACGCATAGCAATCTCATAGAAGAGAAAGTGTCATCCATGCTTTAGAAACATACATGTAGCATTTTGTCACATGCATGTATGTACATCTCAATACATGGCTTTGAGATTATTGCCTATGCTATCATTGTTTATGATATGAGTATGATCACGCCTAATATCCAAATCTTCTCATTAAACATTTCCATTAATACAATCCTCATTGCATATTTTTATTGTGATTTAAAATTACTTTCTGTTTCTTCCTAGTACTATTGCTATTGCTACCATTACTATTGTTTCTATTGACATGGCCAAAGCTTTAAGCCTCTTTGTTCTTACTATCAATAGAGCTATTATTGCTACTTACATCGATATCACTTTTGTTAACCACATCGGTTAGCACCTTCACATTTTGATATATTCTTATGTATTTTCATAGCATAGATAGCATTAAGATTTTGCCTTGGAGCCAATTAGTCCCAAGAAGGTTGTACAACTAGAAGTAGAAGTGTAGAGAGTAGAAATAGAACTCGGGGTTGGCCCTCCCTTCAAAAGGCAACATGTATTAAAAGGGAAGATCATTGACTTTGCTCTTCAATTTTTGTATGCACATTTCAAGAATACAAGCTCTCTTGCCTCCTTTGGTCTAGTGCTACTGTTCTTGCTTCCTTTTGTGATTGTGACTCTCTCTCCCTTCATTTCTTTTCATCTCCCTTCCCCCTCCCCTTCTCATTCCCTTCATCTCCCTCTTCTCCTCCCCTTTCCTTCTCATGGAGTCACAATTGCAACAACTCGAGAGCCCTAAAGATGACATTTGTGGACAGCTTCTACACACATTGCTTCTCTTAGAGGGTAGCTTGGAGTAGAGCACTCCAATAGCATTTCTTTCAAGATCCCCATGACACGTGAGTCATGACCAAGATTGCATTTGCTTCTCTCATTATCCACCCTTAATAGCTTAATTAACAGTATTGGTTTTGGAGTATAGGAAGGGGTAGCTGAAAAGAGTTGTTTTTGAAGTGTTTTTGATTGACTTGGAGTGATTTTGAATTTTTGTAGTTCTCAAATCATAGGAAAAGGTAGGTGAAGTGATTGCTAACACATTGTTGTCAAAACCAGTCTAAAACAAGAAAAAATGATGTTGGGTGTGAAGTTCAAAGTTGTGGTAGAGTAGGTAGTGTAGCATCCCGAAGGCCCAAAAAACCTGCATGGAAACCATGTTTTCTCATAAAATCACCAATCTTGAGTTAACAGACCATGCAGGAGAGGCCCCATGGCATTAATGGTTAATTCAACACCCCGTTGAATTAAAGAATTCAGGGTTGATATACGGATATATGCATGTACGTATCTGGAATAGTATTTTACTATTTTTCATATAGGCATGTTAGTTACTTTCCAAATGGCAAGGGACACCAATTGTCGGGTGTATCCCTTCATATCCGTGTATGTGAGACGTATGAGAAGACATGAGAGATGTAATTTTGCTGTGAAGAATTCTATGGAATGGATATGACTATTGCCTCTAATATTTCTGTTTACTATTCTATTCTTCATAATTTTGTAATTTTACAGTTATCTGAATTGTATTTCAATTGCATGATTCTCTGCAACACATATTGTTTTAGCAATGCTATCGACATGATGTGACATTTATGATCCTCTGCAACACATATTGTTTTAGCATTGCTATCAACATGATGTGTTGCTAGAAGACATTTATGATCCGGTTTCAGAATCTCAATGCATGGTTAGATGCGGCAGAGAGACCTACATCCAAGACGTTGGTAGACTACTTTTATAAGGGATTACAAAAAGAAATCCATAGTGCAGTGAGCAAATTAGAAATCCGTAGACAAAATGGTTTCAAAGGCCTAGTAAATGCTGCAAAAAGAGGAGAAAGAAGGTGCGGATCATTCAAGAGTCGATCCAAGGAGGATGAATCTGATGGCGGGTCAGACTTGGATACAGATGAATCCAGTAGTGATACGGATGAAGATAGAAATAACTTATAGTGAAGAATATGATAGTGATTCAGAGGATGAATATAGTGAGTCAAAGAAAAGGAGAAAACACAAGAAGTAGAAATGAAAAGAAAGAGTCAAAGAAATCTAAAAAGGACAAGAAAAAAACAAAGAAGAAGACCAATGAAATGGAGAAATTACTATAAGACAAAGTGAAAAGTTTGGGAGCGACCATGCTTATATTTCAAATAAGGTGTGAGATTTGCACAAAAAACCATCCAACCGAGGTGCATTGGTATAATCGGAATGGCCAAATGAATCCGACGCTGCAAGTACCTTGCACACTAGCAATAGGAGCCAATCAAGTAATGATTAATCCAATGTTGTCACAAAATGTGACACAGATTCAACAAAGAGACAACTGGAATTAGAGAAATAATAGGAATCAAAGAGGTAATTGGAATCCACAAACAACGTGGGGTTTGAATTTCGGTGTGGATAAATATTCTAAGTATTGTTTCAAAAATGGACACCATCAAGGCTCGGATTTCCCATTGTGGTGCAAGCATACAATAGTATGTGGATTAGAAATTGTGCATTGGCCACCAAGATGCAGACCATCTCAGTAGGAGCAGCCACCACTGACACAAACCAATGTGGTGCTGATTGAAAAATGGGAGAACACATCCATATGTTGGTCCAAGTCAACAGCTCACTTGCATGAGTTGCAACAATGCGACTACTCGACATGCACTATGCAGGAAGAGGTGTAGTACACCTAGCCTCCTGAGTTTGGTAGGGGTTTTGCTAGATGGAGGTTTTGGAGTAAACACCCTACCTCAATATATATTCAAAACATTGGGACTTTCTAGTCTGGAGCCTTCTCCGTTTCAAGTTTGCATGGCGGATCAAAGGCGGAGGATTCAGACGATAGGTATCATATGTAATCCAGTGATTCACATGCAAGGAATGGTACATAACTGAATGATGATGAGGAACATAAGTTCTTAGATGCTAATTTGTCAGTGGCTCTAGTCTTTGAGATAGATGTGGCAAAAAAGTGTTCCAGCAACAAATCCGAAGGAAATAGCCCACTACTGATGTTCATGCAGCAATAATAGTAGAAGATCCGGCACCAAATGAGGTATTTGATTTGGAGGGCTTCCAATCGACCATGCTGGATTCAGAACCAAATGATGAGGAAATGGCGTTGTATCAAAAATACGAAGAAGAATTAATTTTAAAGGATGAATGGGTATATGAAGACCAGATGCAGAGACATCCTATGTTAAAGAAGATAACTTGGAGGAATTCAATTTGGGATAGAGGACAATCTGAAAATAGAAAAAAGTAGTGTATATGCTACAGGAGAGTTCTAACTTCCTGGACACCCCCCCTTTCTCTGGCCTGTGGACAGCCTTTTGAAGGGGCCCTTTGTTGCCCTAGAGCTTGTCGAGCTATTGCATGAATACAGAGATGTTTTTGCATGTGAATACATGGATATGAAAGGAGAAGTTCCGACTGTGTGTATTCATCGAATCAATTTGAAGAAAGATGCCAAGCCCATAATTCAGCAGCGCTACGATATGAATCCAAATTTTGCAAAGTAGTTCAAGGAGATTGAGATATTGCTGAGGAGCTCCCTTAAATCCTGGTTATTATGAATAGAAATGGAAACCATATTGTCAAAGACTACCCTCTCAAGACGAGCAAGACTAAGGAAGTTGTTGCTCCTACACAAAAGCATTCAATTGTTTCACAAAAATGGGTACCCAAGGCTCTAGCAAGTACTGATAAACCTAGATAGGAATGGGATCACTCCATTGCCAAGAGTACCTCAGAAAAGGGAAAAGAAATTATATCTACTACCTCTTCCTCCTAAATATCTTTTGAGCAAGCGCTTAATGGAAAGGGAGACTGATGAGGAGGGGGGTAAAGAAAATCGAGGATTTGAGGATTGATGTTATGATTAAAGCAAGATGGTCAAAGGAGTTTGAGGAAGATGTTAATAGAGAAGATAAAAAGGTGGAAGGAGATGGGCAAAGTGATAAAGAGTTAGACGAGGAGCAGAATAAGACTAATCTTGGAAACAAGGAGGACACTATTTAAGGTAACACCTTTAGAATTGTGCAAAAATAAAAAAAGCAATCCCAAGCCAAAGCAACTTCCCCTCAAGTAACTAGGCCTAACCCCAGGGCTAAAAAGGGGCAAAAAAAGAATGTCAGATAAATATTTGTCTTTCTTGACTCTTAATGCTAGGGGATTAATAATTGATCCTAGTAGAGGAATTGAGATGGCTTAGAGCTAAATACCTCTCTCCTACTTTCCTAGCATTTCAAGAGGTCAAGATCTTTGGTTTCAATTTAGAGAGTAGAATTAAATCAATTGATGAAAGAAAAAACTAGTATTGCACTTCTCATGCTAAAGGGAAGGGGATTATTGCAATTGGAGTTCTTTCACACTACCATGCAGGTGTGCTTTAGGTTGTAGCATACACCCAGATCAAATGGTTAATGCTCAAATGCTCAATGAAGGGTCAAAATTTTTCAATCATCTCTATTTATGCCCCAAACTTTGCTAAAGACAAAAAGGCAATGTGGGATTCTCTTTATGGTGCAAAAGGAAATTGTTTTGCCCTTGGAGACTTCAATATGGTAGAAAGGTCTCCTCTCCTCTCCTCTCCTCTCCATCACTTTCCTAGGTGGGATGAACTCCATGGCCCAGCCCAAGGGTTAGACCTTAGCTTGGAGTTCTCTACAAATTGACCTCGCTCAGTTTGATCTCTAGGAGGCTCCTCTCTGGTCGTCGTTCTACTCTTGGTCAAAGTTTTTGCTTCCTGCTGCTGCACACTGGTTTCTACACAGTCAAAGAATCGACCGTAACTTTTTGAGTCACAAGCAAAGGGGGTACTAGCAGACTGTTTTTCTTTTATGGGAGACAAGAAACAAGAGAAGCAGCCTTCATATGCTACAACAGTAGTTTCACCCTTGCCTAACACTAGGCAAAATGATGTCATTATTCTTCTACAACATCAAGTTCTCCTTCTCAAAAAGGAGAACAATGAGCTGAAGCAAAAGTTCCAGGAGCTAAAAGAGAGAGTAAAAGTGGCTAAGATCAAACTTGAAAAGGCAAGCCCCATTGTAGCTTATGATGAAGTTGACTTTAGTCAAATGGAAGAGATGCATGAGAAGCTCAAGGGAGAGATCCAAGAGAAGCTCAAAGGAGAAGTAAAGAGCTCCTTATATACACAGATGTTAAGCAGATGTCTATTCGACTACAAAAGGAAGTTAAGGAGCACGCCGATAGACTGTGCAACTCAAGAATGCTTAGGATTGGAGGTTTACTAGACAAGTGGTACATAGCGGAAGACTCTTATGAAGAGACTTATGAGAGAAAATCAGCAAATCTTTACCAAAAGTTGAATGGGAAGACCTAGAGTTTAATATTGGAAAAGCAAGAGCGCGTGCAATCCTTACCTTTGAGTCAAAAGATGAAAGAACCCAAATTATCAGACAATCAAATAGGTTGAAAGGATTAAGTGTGTGGATGGCAAAGGAACTCACAAAATCTCAGCTAAAGACTAAGACCTTAAAGCTTGCAAAGGTAAAGGTGGCAAGAAAGGAAGGAAAATGGGCTGTCTTTCGAGATGGCAAGGCTTTGATCAGAGACTTCAAAACCAAGATTAAAGACCCTCAGTCTATAACTAATGTATGATTTGCTTTTCTTTTTGTCTCAATTTCCTTTTGTTCATCTTTATTAGTCGAACAAGATGTATATGTTGGAAGTAATATAAAACCCTCTTTCTTTGGAAAATATGGTAGAAAAAGGGATAATTGGCTAGAAAACGGGATAGTAATCAAGGACTCTAAATTAGAGTCTTGGGAAGGTTCGGAGATCAACTTCAAACTAGTAGACTCTAATTTAGAGGGTGACTTCACCTAGTGTATGTTGAAGGTGGTGGCCTTCATCCCTCAAATGGTGTGCAGAGCATGGTCTATTGAAGGAGGCTCGTGGCTGTGACACATGGATTTGGGAAGCATTGGTGCCCCCTTGGGGGCCTTGGATATAAAGAGCTTATTTGACCCTCCTCTCTAATCCCTCTCGGGACTTTTTTGGGGGACAGAAGGCATGACGTGGCTAGGAGGCCCCCGAGGGATTGAGACCCCCTGCATTCAGCATCATCTAGGACACATGGCAGCCTGCATGATTGCCAACATGGTACCGAAGCAAGGATCAGACCTATGGACTATGGGACTTTAGTGGGTGCGGCCCTCGCATTGATGACTTGTGGTAGTTGGATGTTCTGTGGTGGCGGATTGTCACGATCCATATGGCGGCTCAAAGTGTGACATTATGATGGCTATTCCTTCCTCAATGCTTTCATGTGGCAGGCTCCCTTGTGGCATTTGGCAAATGTACCCATGGAATTTCATGGTGGTTGCTCCTTGTTGATTGACTCAACCTTGTGTTTGGCCATGGTCAGGTTTGGTCAGCAACAAGTTTGGTTTGCCTTAGGGTTTGGCCACAGGGGGGTGTTGGAGGTTGTTGGCTCTTTCCCACGACTTCCACAAGAAGAGTAGGGTATTCTCAGTATGCATGGTTCTGAGGCTTTTTGTCACCTACAGATATATCGGGGTTGTCATTTGTAGTATATGTGTAGCTAAGGACCTCGAGTCGTATTCCGGTGAGAGATGTAGGCTTAATTTTGGTAAGAAAACATATTGCATGCATGTATGAAAGGAATGTGTATCATCATGGCTGAGGTAATGAAGGCTTTTGCCTTCATTGGGGGTTGAAGGGTTTAGGAGGAGTTTAAGGGTTAGAGGGAGGTTTAGGGTTTAGAAAAAGGTTCCAAGGTTTAGAGAGAGGTTCCAAAGTTTAGAAGAGGTTCAAGGGTTAGAAGGAGGATCCAAGGTTCAGGGTAGAGTACATGGTGGAGATTTCATCTCCCTTGTATATCATGGAGAGCTAAGAATTTTCGAACTCAAGTAAAAAATAATAATAATTTGCTAGCTGGAACTCTTCGTTATCGGTTTAGGAAAATGCATGTTTTCTAGAAAAATAGCACCTTAAGGAATAAATCACACCAGGTGATGGTTGTCATAGTATAGAGCTTGAAATTCAGAACATTTCTCCTTTTTACGAAAGCACATTTTGAGACCACCACCAAAAGTTATGGGCAATTAATGATTAAAGGTTCTAAATGCCATAACTTAAAAGAAAAATTAAAACCACCTCCCTATTCAAACTTGGACAAATTCAAAGGTGCATATATGTTTGACTAAATCCACAGCTCCCCCTCCTTCCCTATAAAAGAGCACCCATTCCTCTCATACTTTTCCTTTCACATCTTGCCTCCATCCTCTTCCCCATTTCGAGCCCTATGTAAGACACTCCTCCCTCTCCATCGACCACCACCTTACTCCCACCCTCACATGGTAAATTACTTCGAGCCCATCTCGCAGCAATAACCTAGCCATCCACCCACCATCCATTGGTCCTCAATAATCCCGTTACATCGAGAAAGACTTGGAGAGCGTTCAAGTGACCATCTCTTCCTCCCTTTGGATTTTCGTCAAAGTTTTTCGTTTTCCTTCAAAGTTTTCCGTCCGTCAAGTTTCTTCTTTTTTCTTTTTTCTTTTTTTCTCCTTCCCCTCCTCCATCTCCCCCTCCACCCTCCCCTCCATCTTCACCACCCCTTCTCCCCCCTCCCTCCCTCCATTCCCCCCCACCCCCCCTTCCATCTCCTCCACCCCCCTCCACCACCACCCCCTTTCTTCATCTTCCCCTCCACCCCCCTCCATCTCCTCCACCAACCCCACTCCTCCATCTCTCCCTCCACCCCCCCCTCCGTCTCCACTGCCCCTAATCCCCCCTCCCTCCCTCCATTTCCCTTGCCCCCACCCCCCCTCCCTCTCTACCACCAACCCCCCCTCCTCCATCCCCACCCCCACCCTTTCATTTCCACCACCTCCCCCTCCCATCTCCACCCCCATCCTTCCCCCCCCTCCCTCTCCACCACCCCCTCCACCACTACCCTTTCCCCCCCCCCCCTCCATTTCCACCACCCCCCCTCCTATCTCCACCCTCACCCTTTCCCCCCCTCCCTCTCCACCACCCCCTCCACCACTCCCCCACCCCCTTCCATCTCCACCCCCCCTCCCCCCCCCGCTCTCTCTCTCTCTCTCTCTCTCTCTCTCTCTCTCTCTCTCTCTCTTCTCCCCCCCTCTCTCTCTCTCTTCTCTGTTTCTCTCCCTACCCGCACGACCTAATCTATCTACTTTTCCTAACAAAGGGCCTAAGGCCCTAACTAAAGAAGGGCCTAACTTGGCCCTTCTACACAGAGCGGTGGCATATAGCTGTAGTGCCCCTTATCGGCGGTGCAAAATCATAGCGCTCGCGTGGTGGTAGCACAACCCGTGCAACGGAGGCTCAGCCAACCAGGCAGTGCCCACTGAGCAACGGCAATGCCTGCCAACCCACCAATGCCAACCTCTCGTAGCCAGCACCTCGTCTCCCATGCCCATCTCCTATGCTCGCCTCCACCAGCGTCCGCTCCGCCCCTCACCGCACCCTACTCCCGCCACTCCACCTCCTCCACCTTTGCCTCGCCCCTCACCACGCCTTTCTCTCGCCACTCCACCTCCTCCACCTTCACCCCTCCCCTCTTACCCTCACCTCCACCAGCCTCCGCTCCCCCCTCCCCTCCACCCTCCCCTCCCATCCGTTTGAAACCCCCCTCCGATCGGCCACTGCATGAAACCCCCCCTAATTTTATTTATTTATTTATTTATTATTATTATTATTTAACGTAACCCTAACTTAACCTTAGTTTATCCTTAGCTAAGGTTAGATATAACCTAGGTTAAGTTTGAATCATCTTAGGTTAGTTTAGCATATGGATTAACTACAGTTAAGTTAATAGACTAACTGAGCTAGTTTAACTAAATGAGCTTTATTGACTAGGTTAAAGGTACTAGCTATGGCTAATAATAAGATTAGTGGTGGTGAACATCTAGATACATTAACTAGATTGGATCAATTAGGTCAACTAAGTTGGGTCAGTTACTACCCATCAATTAGACTTAAAGCCCATTCACACCAAACCTTAAGACCAAGGACCCCCCCCAAAAGGCCAATTTTACCCCTACTTCAACACTTCGTATCATGCCTGTTTGGGACCCAAACTGGACCCCGTTTGAACCAAAATTTCACACATAAAAAACCCACGCTATGGGGCATTTTTCCAGCCCATTGCACACCATTTTGGCATCCCTAGCACTCGCTCATTTGTGCCCCTGTGTGGGCCTCATTTTGCACAAATTCGCTCGTATCTTCACACGGTGACCTCCAATTAACGATCTGTCTACACCAACACAGTTCCCTACACACATAAGATAATCTTATGCACATTATTAACACGACGGTCCCTACACAACCTAATACCACTCTAACCCACCCAACAAAGCTACATCTACACCAGCACTTGCAACAGAGACACCCTTTTGCAAATCTTGCCCAATCTACATGCAGCTACATTTTGGCCAATGCCTCCATCTCCAATGCTCACCAAATCTACATACAACTCTGCTGAAACCACCGCCCCTGACAATCCTCTACCCCGAATCCCCCCCTGAGATTCAATCACTCCCTTTAACTCCTCCACGCCACAACATGGCTGGACGCCATCGTGACAATGATGGGGATATCGACCTAAATGCAAAGTCTGACAATTTCTTTAATCGAAGAAATAATAACAGTCAAGGCAAGCGCCTCCTGGGAAAACTAGAACTTCCCAAATATAATGGTAGGGGAGATTCAGCCCGATTCCTCCAGCATTTTGATGCTACATGCCAAGCAGGTGGAGATCAATTCCATGAAACCAAGATGGCTTGGTTTCCCATGGCCTTAACTGATGAAGCATGTGAATGATACCTACACCTTCTAGTGGAAGAGCACGCCACATGGGACCTACTTCAAATAAAATTTAAACGATGCTTTCAAATGGAGAGGCTACAAGATGATCCCGCTCTCCAACTAAGCAAGATCGAACAAGGCTATCGAGAAGATGTATGCACGTACCTAGGTAAGATGAAAAGATTAATCGCCAAATGTGACCCATGCCCAGATGCAAAGTACCTCACGGCCTAGTTCCTTGCAGGACTAAGAAAGAAAATCTAAAAGGATATGAAAAAGATAAGCAGCTACTATGAAACGTTCAGTGCTACTCATGCGGCAGCCATTGACATCGAGGATGGCATGACCGACAAACACTAGCAATGATGATGGCAGTAGATCTAGTGTGCGAGATAAGCACTCGAAAAAGGTCAAATCAAAGTCCATTGCCAAGACATCAAATGAAGATTTCCTAGAGGCCATGACCATGAAGCTGAAAGAAGACATGATGCAAGCTAGGATCCCCCTTGATATCCCTCTCATCCACACCATGAAGCTGAAAGAAGACATGATGCAAGCCAGGATCCCCCTTGATATCCCTCTGATACCATGACAAAGTGAGGGATCAAGGGGGATCAAAGAACCACAAGAGAGACATAGGGTAGCAAACTCTCAATCTATTGCAATATGTGTGTTCTCAACAATACATGATAGGCCTCTTATATAGAGAGAGCCTTTAGAATAGTCAAACCATGTGGGATCCTCTCATCCACATCTCTCCTTGTGGATATCCTCAATCCACATCTCCACATCATGTAGTCCACATCCTAAGGTGGCTACTTTAATTCTTTCCTATACCATACCTTAGCCCTTTAATCTATGTGCTCATGGCACCATATCTCAACACCTCCCCTTGGTGCCATGATTTTTTTGGCTACTGCAAGGTGGTCAGATGTGAGTTACATTCCATCACCTCCCCTTAGTGCTTGCATTGCTACATAAGGTGGTCAAGTGTGGTTTACATGTCAATGCCTCCCCTGGGTGCTTTCATAGCTACTCTCAGGTGGTCAGGCTTGATTTACAAAACATTTGGGCTGAAGGTGGAAAGGATTTTACTTTTCAATGCTTGATGTCGATGGCGTTTGCATCTTTACTTGATGTAGCTTGATGCATTATGCTTTGTTCTTCCATGTGCCTTGATGCTTTAGGTTGGATGGCATGTTTCGGGCTATGGTCATCTCATACACTTGTGCTTTTGGCATGCTTATGACAATGATGTGTGCATTCATGCTTTGCTTTTCCATTTATTGCAAAGGTCTTACTGATTGATTTCTTTCAATATTGGCAATGTCTAATTGCATACAATGATTCTAATCTGACAGGCGCGTAGAGCTCAAAAAGACGATCACTTTTCCTTTTTGGAGCGTGTTCAAATTCTTCCCGGATTGGAAGTTACGGCTTGTCAAAAGTTCTGTGAAGAAGAGGGCCTTTGATGCTGTGTCACAGGGATTCACATGTAGAATTCAAACTATGCTTCACATGGTACTATGTGCTTAGGTGGCACTGTGGTGACCTATTACCCCAGTTTAGTTAACCCACAGTTACTTAAATTGTACCAAGGTTCAACTGACCTGAATAGTTAACCACAGTTAGAATTTATCAGCCACCTGGCATTTTGTGGTTAGACCTTGGAGAAGGAAGAAAGAAGAGCTTTGAGCCTTCTGCAACGATGGCGACAGAGGAGCTCAGGAGTTTTGTTGTGCACTCTATAAGGCCTCTCAGGCTCGAAGTGGCTTCATCGGCTTCAGTGGTCATTGCATGGTGCTCATGGAAGCCCGGATGCTGTGGATGGAGAAGCTTACCTCGAACGGTGAAGGACTGAGAGCTTCTATTCAATGGAGAAGCTCATCGTTGGAGCTGGCGGCTACTATTGCAATTTGATCAGGCTATCAACAAGCAAAGGGAGACCTCACTCGGGCTCATGTAGAGTCCAGCCAGCCTCAACAATGGTCGCTCCAAGAAGGGTCTCACAGGCTGGTCGACCTGCTCTGTTATCAAGAAAGAGCCAGAATCACGCAGAAGTAGCACCGCCTCACAGATCTACATGATCTTGCTAGTCCTCCTCTCCTATGCCATCTTCCTCTACCTCTTCGTCCTTATCTTCTGGCTCATTTGCAAGCCTTGGCGTCCTACTGTTTCTGGGAAGAACGTCATCTTCCACAATCTCTACATGGGACAAGGGACGGATGCATCTGGTGTGCCTTCTCAGATGCTTACGGTTGACTGCATCATGCAAATCGACTACAGCATCCCTTCGAAGTATTTTGGAGGTAGATGGCGAGTCCGATGGAGGGCTGAAGCAGCGAGGTCTATTGGCATTTGGAGAGCTTGGTCAGAAGCTCATTCCTAGTCCCGTGAGGCCATTGTAGAGCATAAGCTTGTTCTTGCCTTGCTTGTGGAGGTCACGCTCCGGGAGACAACTTGACGTAGGTAGAGCTTGTTCACGGTCATCTCTCTATTGGAGCAGCAGCCAAGCGTTGCTGTAGTCCCTCTGTCGATCTTGACAAGGCATCTAGGCCAGTTGAAGGTTGAACCTTAGTAGAAAGATGGATATTTTGGTTTTCTCTCTCTCTCTCAAAATCTATCAGCAGATGAAGAGCTAGAGCACTCTCTCTCCCCAGAACTAATAGAGTCTCTCACAGGAATATGAGTCTCTTCCTATCTCTCTTATAGAAAAATAATGAATCAAGAGGAACACTCACTCTCTCTTGCAAACTGAAATTATTCCAATCAAGAATGGACGGAAATTTCTCTTGCTCTAGATCTCTCACACTCAGGAGCTGGGCGGAGGTGTAAGGTACATCGCCAAGGAAGAGAGGGAAGGGCTGCGGTTGCTGTGATTGTGGAGGGAGTTGGAAAGCTACGAGGTGATGGAGGGAGGAGGTTTTGAGGAGGGCAATGAGGAGGCGGTGAGGCAGTGAGGAGGTGAGGATTGGCAGCGAGCAAGTCAACTTGTCAATGAGGATTGGCGGTGAGGAGGTGAGGATTGGAGGCGGTGAGGAGGTGAGGAGCCAAGGTGGTGAGGCGGTGAGGCGGTGAGGAGCCAAGGAACAATCAGCATACAGTCGATCTCTCTATCTCTCCTGCTCTTTTGCAAATGGAAATGGCATCGTGAGATAAGCCTCAGCTCTATTGGCACGTGCTCCTGCGAACGAGGAAACCATCGCTACAATCGGTGAAACAAAAGCTATGCGGATTGTGTGGCCTTGCCTTGTAAGTTCCCATCCACTCCCATGGCCACACCAGTGGAGCTCGCGCCTTGAGTGCCATTCAGAGAAGAAACTGTCATTGAGGCTAGGAAGCAAAACAAGGGGTCTTGAAGGACGAAGCCGCCCTACGTGGAGTAAAGCCACAAAAGAATAACCAGTGCGCCTTGTTACGAAGGAGGTCCATCAACGTGAAAGCAAAGCTTTGGCACAAGAGCAACGAGAGATACTATAATATCATGGTGAGGAGAAGGGAGCGAAGGAAGAAGAGAAACGAGGTGGCAAAGAGGAATGATAAGACAATAAAGAGGAAAGGTGGCGAAGAGAAAGGAAGATGGAGGAGACGATGAGGTGAGAGCTATGAAGAAGATGATAAGAGAGCTATGGACGGAATGATGTAACGACAATGGAAGGAAGGAAGGAAGGAGGCGGTGAGGCGGTGAGGAGGCGGCAGGCTTTGCGAGTGCTTGGAGTCAAGAGGGTTTCTAATCCGTTGCCATCGGCGAGGGAGTTTGGACTTTCACAAACAGTTCTCAGAGAGTGATGCCATTGTCAAGAGCGTGATGCCTATGGGCTTCTTTTTGAGAATGCCAAGTGGCAGGATGGCTTATCTTCCAACGAGAGACCTAGGTGTTTCCAGCAGTGTAGTTCTCCTCAAAAAGGGCTTCAAGCCGTGACAAGAGCTTATTGTCCGAATCATGACCACCAGCGGAGCTCGTGACATAGTTTCTATGAAAAAGCAATTGATTGAATTTCGATCGACCACTCATCTTCACCAGCTTTCTTGTTGAATCCTGGCTGGCTAGATCGCCCACAAAACAAGTTGTAGGCCGTTTGCTCTCAGAGAAATTCGCTCTCGCTTGCCACTTGCATCTCCCCATCGCCATCCCCCCCACGTGCTCTGCTGCTACTGTTGCCGCAATTTGCACAGCTCCAGCCTCATCTGCACACTTTCCACTTTGCTACTCACCAGCCTTATGAGGTCGATTGGCCTTGGATGCTTATGAGGTCAAGTGCAGGCATTGTAGGCTACTCGTGAGCATTGTAGTTGGCTGGGAGGTCGAGGCTGTTGCCAGTCAAGTTGTAGAGGATGAGGGAGTAGTCATTGTAGCTATGTTTCAAAGCAAAAGAATGTATTTCTATCTCTATTATGTGTTTGCGCGATCCACGTGTTGGTAGAAGTTTGGACCTGCCAGCGTATATCAATGTATCTTGGTGTCCGCCGTTGGAAATTCGGATGGTGGATGGTGCTGAAAATTCACAAGGGCTTATTGACGATTCTCTTAACGGCAGCTGGAGCGTGCTTCTTGAGCAGCTACCAACTAGACTCTGGAATCTGGATGCTGGAGCGTGCTTCTTGAGATCTTCCTCTTCTTTTACGAGCCAATGTTTTCCATCAGTTTCATCAGCATTTACTCCTCTCGAATTCCAATGGACCTGTCACCCCGCCCAACGCTCAGTCCTCTACCACTGCAGCTGATGACAAGCCTGGCCTTTAGAGAAATGATTTTTGAGGGATTTTGCAGGCCTAGTCATTATTAGACGGTAGGAGAAGACATGGGTATGGGTAACGCCAGAAACCGCATAACCCTTGTAATAGTGAGGAGAACACCTTGTAATGACTCATAGTAATATTGCTCGTTCATGCAAATGTGAAGTAAACTAACACATTTTGATAGTTTCATTTTAGATATGGATTTGAAGATACTACTCATTCTAACTATTACTAGTAAAATATAGTAATTATAAATCTTTAATTTTTTTCTTGATATTTTAGTCTTTCAATTATATAAATTTGAAAATTACTTCTCTTTTTATTCATTTATATTAAATGTACACCCTTACTGAATGAAATGCATGGAGGCATCATTCAAGTTTTTATATGCATGAAGGCATCTTGTTCAAAGATTACCATTATTCTAAACAAATAAACACATCTTGTTCAATAAAGACTTGCAGTTAAACGACCACCTTGGATGCTAATAGTGACATCCATTTGCATTTGACACTTACAGAGATGAACTTGCTTCTTCTCTTCTCTCCCATAATCCCTCTCAGTGGCTCTTTCAACACTTCTCTTTGCTCCATTCTCTTCGATCTCCAACACATCTATGCCATTTCTTCTTTTGCCTCCCTGCTTCCGGACCCTTTGTGTAGCCAGCTTTTCTCTTGTTATTTGGTTGGTGTCGTCTGGTGCTACATCTTGGCTCTAGCATTTGAATCATGCCTTTCTCAGTTTTCATTCGCTTTGGAGAACACAAATCATTGACCATTCGTTTTGACACTCCTTTCCTGGAGGTTTCATTGGTGGAGCTTAAGGAACACTTTCACGTTGAGAACGAGGACATTGAGCTACATCAAGAAATCGAAATAGATGAGCTTGCCATTATACTTCTAGTGGTAAACTTAGAGGATGGTCAAAAAGGGTTCAAGATTAGTGGTAGCCAACAATCAACCTTAATAGTTCACATGCCCTATAAAAGAGGTTCTCATGGTGACTTTATGAATCATGAACTAAATAGTGTGGTTTCACTGATAGAGAGGATGCCTTTGAATAGTTCTCTTCATGTTGCGCTCAAATCTGTAGTTCGAGTGGAGAAGGTTATTGAGCTTCCTCTAACTTACGATGGATATATTGTCTTTGAACTTCCACCTATACCTAAGGGTTCACCATGTCTGGAATGGAACAGAATGCTGATGGTCATGTTTGGACAAAATATTAAGTTTGAAGAAGTGCTTGAAACCATTACACCAATGACCCAGAGAAGGAGGCTTCAGAGAGTGGTGCAGAGCGCAAGAAGTGAGGCTAGAGGAGGGGATGGTGAAATGGATTCAATACTTGATTTAAAGAGGAGATGCAAATATCCATACCTACAAAGTATCCTATTTCCTGAACAATTGCAAGATGAACAACAACCACATATCTTCAAAATGTTGACCATTGGTCCAGGATCAGGAGTTGATCTAGTGAATCGCATGCAGCCTGGTGGAAGCTTGGGATCACAATGGGTTCATTTTGACCATGTGCATCGAGTGAGGGGATGGTCAACAATGGGTGCTCATGTGTATGACCCATTCATAAGGGAACTATTAACTATAGCAATATCTGAATTCAAGGTGGAGGATAACCATGCTCAAGTTTGATTCTGGGAGCTACTGAACAATACAATGGAGAAGAATGGTTTTAAAAAACGTGAATTCCGTGGATTCATGGCAGATGGAGCAGGAGCAAATTGGCTGGCTGTCCGCACTATTTACAATGGTGAACCTGAAAATGTGATGGATGGTAGAGAAAGAACTTGTGTTTTCCATTGGGAGATGAGCATGGTTGAGCACACCAGATGATGCATTAAGCCACAATTTCAGGAGGAGAATAAAGTTCTATGTCGGAAGTGGAGAGAGGCAACAACTTCAACTTCTGCAGACCAATGCAAACAAACATTGAATTTGTATTGGTCCCCAATTCATGTGAAAGAGGGTGAGCTACCAACATTGCATACGTGGCTTGCTTGGTGAGATGTTAGAGTCAACCAGTGGGGGGGAATGTTCTTGCAGCAAGAAGAGCACTCTGGATTTGTTCCTACAGTGAACCTTTCAGAGACAAAACATTCTAGCATGAAAGCAGCACATGGATATGCAAAACACATAACATTGTATGATGCTTGTGCAGCAAATCTTGCAATGAGTGTCCTTCAGAGTGCCCACTACAATGCCTTTATGAATGGAAGACACTTGGGTACAAGACCAAATTTGGATGCTCTCCGGCAATGAATACTTGATGGTAGTGGGTCTGGTAAAGGGGACAAAAATAGGCTTGTGGATTTATCACACATAGTGATTGAAGAGGGTGGGATACAATCTCCTGAGATGAATAGGCCAATAATAGAACTGGTGAGCATAAGAAGAAAGAGGGGTTCAAAATGTTCAACATCGGTCCATGCAAATGATAGTCATCGACCAGAATACATGATAGTGACAACAAGGAGAGTGATAGGAAAAAGAAGACAAATTGATTTTAAAAGTCCATCACAGGACGTGGTTGTAGAGAGATAGATATTCATGAAGCCAATTGGACGATCAGGAGAATCAAACCACATAGCGTTGTCACATGCTTTGGCTACTTGGCAGAGAGTCGGAGACGATGTGGGGTACTAATCAATGCACTTGGTAGAAGTGCAAGTTATGGTGTGCCAGCCCCTTGTTTTAAGGGAAGAAGGCAACATTCTCATGGAGTGACAGAGCAGTTTGTATGGTTTTGTAATACTTATGTCACCCATACATGGAATGTGGATAAATTCATTCAAGGTGTTCTTGGGGTCTCTCCAAGTGTATGGAAGGTTGCAAGTGGGACATCAATGACTTTAGATGAGAGGGGTGCCCTTGTAAGGGCAGGGTTCGTATTTAATAGTGATGATTCTATTGGTGTGATGGGACCTCCTTATGCACAGTAGATCCATACACCTAGCCATGTGCACCCTTCTCATCGTGATGGAAAGCTTGTTTCATGGAGAAGTAAGTTGAATGAAGATTTCAACGAAAGGATACACAAGGCAATTACAAAAAATGGGGAGGTGGTGAGAGAGAACATCATTATTCCACATGAGGTGCATGTATTCCATGTTCGTACAATAGCATCAATGTCTAAGGGGCTAACATATAGTGTCTTGATTTCAGAGTTTCCACGTTACACATGCCTTGATTTCACAGAAAGGGAAGCAAGAAAAAGTCCCTACATGCCTTGCAAGCACATATACTTCATGTTTATTGTTGTCTTGGGTTAACTGAAATGGTGCATCAGTTTATGCATCAGGCTGCATTGACAAAAGTTGAATTGTTTCAAGCTCTGGGTGGTAGAAGAAACCCATCAAGTATGTAGTGTATGGCTTGGATGCCCTTTTTTTGCAATTCCTTCAGAATCGGATAATATATGTAGGTGTGCTTCCTTGCATGATGCTGCACTAAGTTGTATTTTTTGAAGGTGGAAGAAACCCATGAAGCATTTAGTAGGCAGCCTAGATGTCCCTTTTTTATATTTCCTTTGGAAGCGGATGATATACATAGGTGTGCTTCCATGTTTTGGCAATGCACAAAAAAACATTTTGTACAATCATTCCAAGGGTTGGAAGATATTTTGAAGCATCAAATTTTTCTATCAATTTTTTTTTGTATGACATATGCTTTTTGTGCTATGGAGTTAATAACTTTTAGAAAAAAGGTGACTTCTGACAACATGAAGAGCAGTTAATGTAATATGTTACTATTCTCATTATTGAAAGCATTCAATGTTTTATTTTATCATTACTTTTTCACAGCAAAGGAAACATGATTTGAACATGTACTTCTGGAAACATGCTAACCAAGATACAGGCGAGTGGTTAAGCTTTCTTGGAGCATAAATTGTGGTAATTGGTTGTCTTGGATGTGGTTGTTATTAAACAGATAACACCTTGCATTGTTGTTTGTCCATGCTCGCTTATTTGGCCTCGCTCGCTTTTCTTCGCTCACTTTTTGGTAATCCTTTAAACCCTAGAACCTCCTTCTAAACCCCTCAACTCCCAATGAAGACAAAAGCTTCATTACCTCAACCATGATGATGCACATTCCTTTCACACATGCATGCGCTATGTTTGCTTACCACACTTAAGCCTATGTCTCTCATTGGAATACGACTCGATGTCCTAACCTACACATATACTACAAACGACAACCCTAATATATCTGTAGGTGACAAAAAGCCTCGAAATCGTGCATACTGAGAATACCCTACTCTTCATATGGAAGCCATGGGAAAGAGCCAACATTTGGCACCACTGCCAGGGAGACTAGCATCTCAAGTAACGTGAGTATACATACGCAGGTATGTGTAAAGAAACAAACTACTTTGAACTTTCATGAACATAACACTCAAGGGCAAGGAGAGTAAAAAATTTTCAAACTCTAGCCAAACATATCTAAGAGTGCTCTCAATGGAAGCAGAATGGAAGAGGGAGAGAGAGAAATAGAGAGCCACACAAGTTTTTTTTTGGTAGGTGAAAAACACCCTAATCTTCTTTCTCATTCATTTATATATGTGTTTGAGTATTGTACATAACCGGGGTAAAGGCACAGTGACCTTTAACCCCCACAATCTCCCACTTAAAGGACAACGTGCATTTAAGGAGAACAACCAATGAGCATACTATCCAATGCCCAATACACGACACTACTCAAACCGCTGACTAAGTAGACTCTTCGTCATCATATTTGTAGGGTTATCATCTGTATGAACCTTGACAAGCTATATGCACTTGTCGTCAAGTACCTCTCTGATGAAATGGTACTTGACCTCAATGTGTTTGGTCTTTGCATGAAAGACTGGATTTCGTGCTAGCTGAATAGCACTCATGGAATCATTATGCAATGTCGGTACACTTGTATGAATCCCCAAATCTCCCATTAGCTTATCAAGCCATAGAGCCTCCATGCAACCCTCTGTGGCTACAACATACTCAGCCTCTATGGTAGACAAAGCAATGCACTTTTGTGCACGAGACATCCATGACACTACACCACCTGCAAAGGTGAACACATAACCAAAAGTGGATCTCCTACTATCCACATGCCCTACATAGTCTGAATGTGTGTACCCAAGTACATGCATGTCTCCTCTACCAAAGAAGATGCACATCTCCTTGGTACCCTTCATGTACCTCATGATGCACTT
This sequence comes from Dipteris shenzhenensis, assembly GCF_047967505.1. Lineage (NCBI taxonomy): Eukaryota > Viridiplantae > Streptophyta > Polypodiopsida > Gleicheniales > Dipteridaceae > Dipteris > Dipteris shenzhenensis. Next base: position 54,784,134 of record NC_141602.1, on the reverse strand, counting down.
AACTGCCTCCCAATGCCTCTTTCCTCGATTAGCCATATACCAACTAACAACTCCCACTACAAATGCAATGTCTGGTCTAGTAGCTATCATAGCATACATAAGACTCCCAACCGCTGATGCATAAGGAACCTTGGCCATCATGGCCCTCTCCTCATATGATTTGGGACTATCTGTATGACTCAGTTTCATATATGAAGGCAATGGAATACTCACTGCCTTCCCCCCCTCCCTATTGAAATGCTGCAATACCTTTGTAACATACTCCTTCTATGAAAGCCAAAGGAGTTTCCTACTCTGATCATGCGTGATGCGCATATCAAGAATATGACTTGCAATTCCCAATTCCTTCATATCAAAGGCCTCATGCAACTTGGTCTTTAATGCATCTAGCTCATAAATATTCTTGCTAGCCAATAGCATATCATCCACATATAGTGCCAGGAGTATCAGGCTATTATCCTTAGCCCTTTTATTGTAGAGGTAGTGATCAATTTCACTCCTAAAACCCTGGGACTGAATGAAAGCATCAAACTTCTGATACCATTCTCTAGGTGCTTGCTTAAGACCATAGAGACTCTTCTTCATCTTGCAAACTAAATGCTCTTTGCCCTTTTCTTCAAAGCCTTCCGACTGCCCCATGTAAATTTCCTCATGCATATCCCTCTTATAGGCACTAGCATTTGGGATTTTTGCTTGATTTGCATCATGGCATCCTCTTCCATGTCTGAAAAGGAGTTTTTTAGCATTAAAAAGTTTGATGGGACAAACTTTTCTTTGTGGAAAGAACAAATAAGGGATGTGCTTATTCAAAAGAAGCAGATTTAACCCTTGGTAGGGATTGAAGCTAAGCCTGCAAATATGTCTGAGGATGATTGGAATGAGTTGGATGCATTAGCAAAATCTACTATTAGACTTCATCTTGCAGAGTCACTTTATTTCACAGTAGTAAATGAGCAGACCGGAAGATTTGTGGAAGAAACTGTGTGCCACTTATGAAAAGGAAACTACCTCTAATAAAGTTTACCTCATGAAGAGGTTGTTTGAGCTGCAGATGAAGGAAGGGGTCTCCATTGCTTCTCACTTGAATGAATTCAATATTATTTTCAGCCAGCTTCAGGCTCAGAAGATGAATTTTGATGCTTAGACTAAGGCAATATTTCTCTTATGTTCATTGCCATCCTCATGGGATACCTTCCGCACAGCTGTCAGTAACTCTGCACCTAGTGGAGTACTAAAATTTGATGATGTTGTGGGTAGCTTGTTGGCCGAGGAGATTAGACAAAAGTCTATGGATGGCAATAAGCAGGATGCAGCCTTAAATGTGCAAAGGGGCAGATCACAGTTCAGGAGAAAGTCCCAAGAAAGAGGGAAGTCTCGTAGCAAATCCAGGGCACGAAACATTGAGTGTTACCACTGTGGCAAGAAGGGCCATATGAAAAAGGATTGCTACAAGCTGAAAAGAGATCAAAAGGATAAGAAAAAGAATGCAAATTGGGGTGCAAATCAAAAGGAAGAGAGTCCAAGGGAGGACAAAGCAAAAGTGAAGATCGAGGAGATCAATGCAGTCACACATGATAGTGACAATGACGTTCTCTTCATGTCTAGTTTATCTGCAGAGTTGCTTACCACTTCAGATGATGCATATTCCCAAGATTGGATTTTGGATTTTGGTGCTTCATTCCATGTTACTCCCCATAGGGAATGGTTCTCCACTTATGACTGTGGAAAGACAGGTTGTGTGCATCTTGGAAATGACTATGCATGTGACATAGTGGGAGTAGGTGACATAAAGTTTTCTTTTGCAAATGGGTCTGCATTTATTTTGAAACATGTGAGACGTGCCTAAGTTGACCAAGAGTCTTATTTCAGTGGGTCAACTAGATGATGCTGGTTTTCACACCACTTTTGGCTTTCAGAGTTGGAAAATTCAGAAGGGCTCTATGCTTTTGGCTAGGGGTGCTAAGTGTGGGACTTTGTATCCCTTACATGTATCAAGGGTATTTGATAATGTTGTTGCAATAACTGAGCAGCCGAGCACTTCTTTGTGGCATTGCAGGTTGGGGCACATGAGCGAAAATGGAATGAAACTCTTATGCCATTTGGGTTATGTACCGCATTTGAGTTTCCCTGATTTTGAATTTTGTGAGCACTGTCTCTATGGGAAGTAGACTAAATTAGCCCATAAAAGAAGGGGAAAGAAAGAGTTTGAAAAGCTTGATTCAGACGTATGTGGTCCCATGCCTACACGGTCATTAGGCGGGGCTGAATACTATGTGACATTCATTGATGATGCAACTAGGAAAGTGTGGGCTTATGCTATAGCTTAAAAGAGTGATGTGTTCTAGGTATTTCAAAAATGGCTGGCCTTGGTTGAGAATCACTCAGGTAGAACGCTTAAATGCCTACAGACTGACAATGGTGGAGAGTATCTCTCTCATGACTTTCAGCATTTCTGTGATACATGTGGGATTAAGAGGGAGCTCACATCCCCTCGTACTTCAGAGCAAAATCCAGTCGCAGAAAAGATGAACCATACCATTCAAGAAAGGTTGCAATGCATGCTTTCCAATGCAAGTCTTTCTGGTGATTTTTGGGCTGAGGCAATGAAGACTACAGTGCATGTGATCAATAGATCACCTAGTAAGAGTTTGGATGGTGGTATTCCTGAAGATGCATGGAGTGGCAAGAAGCCCACTAACTCTCATTTGCATATATTTGGGTGTGAGGCATATGCACATGTGCCAAAAGAGCTTCGAAATAAGCTAGATCCTAAGTCTAGGAAATGCATCTTTCTGGGTTATGGTGAAAGTGGAGAGATGGGCTATCGTCTCTGGGATCCAGAAGTAAAGAAGATCATATACAGCCATGATATAGTCTTCAATGAGGGATGTGGAAATGAGGAGAATCACTTCCCAGGATGTGAATCCACCTGCATATGTTGATAGAGAGCAAGCTGTCCATGCACCAAATGTGCAAGAAATGATACCACCCAGGTATACAATCAAGGGTAGATGATGGATCATCTATTGGTGGAAATGATGAGCCAAATATGGCTGATATGCAAGTGGGACAGCAAGCTGAAATGCTCTTGAGAAAATCATCTAGAGTGTCTAGACCGCCTGATAGGTTTGTTCCAGGGGTAGACTATGTGATGCTTACTAATTGTGGGGAGCCTTCTTGCTACAAAGAGGCTATGATGCGCGAGGATCAACGCAAGTGGGAGTATGCTATGCAATCAGAGATAAGTTCACTTATGAAGAATAATACTTGGGACTTGGTTTCTTTGCCACATGGAAAGAAAGCATTGCCATGCAAGTGATGATGTGCCTAGGTACAAGGCCCGTTTGGTCGCTAAAGGGTTCAAGCAAGAGAAGGGTGTGGACTTTGATGAGATATTCTCTCCGGTTGTGAAGATGACCACACTTAGATGCATGCTTGGACTAGTGGCATCAGAGGATATGGAGCTTATGCAGATGGATGTCAAGACAGCTTTCTTGCATGGGGATTTGCATGAGGAAATTTACATGGTGCAACCGGAAGGCTTTGAAGAAAAGGGCAAAGAGCATTTAGTTTGCAAGCTGAAGAAGAGTCTCTATGGTCTTAAGCAAGTGCCTAGAGAATGGTATCAGAAGTTTGATGCTTTCATTCGATCCCAGGGTTTTAGAAGGAGTGAAATTGATCACTGCCTCTATACTAAAAGGGCTAAGGATAATAGCCTGATAATCTTGGCACTATATGTGGATGATATGCTATTGGCTAGCAAGAATACTTATGATCTAGATGCATTAAAGGCCAAGTTGCATAAGGCCTTTGATATGAAGGATTTAGGACTTGCATGTCATATTCTTGGTATGTGCATCATGCGTGATCAAAGTAGGAAACTCCTTTGGCTTTCACATAAAGGGTATCTTACAAAAGTATTGCAGCATTTCAATATGGAGGGGGGGAAGGCAGTGAGTACTCCATTGCCTCCATATGTGAAACTGAGTCATACAAATAGTCCCAAATCAGATGAGGAAAGGGCCATGATGGCCAAGGTTCCTTATGCATCAACAGTTGGGAGTCTTATGTATGCTATGATAGCTACTAGACCAGACATTGCATTTGCAGTGGGAGTTGTTAGCCGGTATATGGCTAATCCAAGAAAGAGGCATTGGGAGGCAGTTAAGTGCATCATGAGGTACATGAAGGGTACCAAGGAGATGTGCATCTGCTTTGGTAGAGGAGACATGCATGTACTTGGGTACATAGATTCACACTATGCAGGGCATGTGGATAGTAGGTGATCTGCTTCTGGTTATGTGTTCACCTTTGTAGGTGGTGCAGTGTCATAGATGTCTCGTGCACAGAAGTGTGTTGCTTTGTCTACCACAGAGGCTGAGTATGTTGCAGCCATAGAGGGTTGCAAGAAGGCTATATGGCTTGATCAGCTAGTGGGAGATTTGGGGATTCATACAGGTGTACCGACATTGCATAGTGATTCCATGAGTGCTATTCAACTAGCACAGAATCTGGTCTTTCATGCAAAGACCAAACACATTGAGGTCAGGTACCATTTCATCAGGGAGGTACTTGAGGACAAGCGCATAGAGCTTGTCAAGGTTCATACAGATGATGATAACCCTGTAGATATGCTAACGAAGAGTCTACCTAGTTAGTGGTTTGAGTATTATCGTGTATTAATGGGCATTGGTTAGTATGCTCACTGGTTGTTCTCCGTTAAAGACACATTGTCCTTTAAGTGGGAGGTTATGGGGGTTAAAGGTCACTGTGCCTTTACCCCAGTTATGTACAATACTCAAACACATATATAAATGAATGAAAAAGAAGATTAGGGTGTTCTGCACCCACCAAAACTTGTGTGGCTCTCTATTTCTCTCTCTCCCTCTTCCGTTCTTGCTTCCGTTGAGAGCACTCTCAACATCATCTCTTGTGACCTTCATCTTGTAGACCCATTTACATGGCAATGATTTCTTTCCATGTGGCAAAGAAACCAAGTCCCAAGTCCCACGGTCCTCAGAGCCAAGATCAATGCACAAGCAAATACACCGCCAAGTTTGTGGTGCCATATCTACATCATCAACTGCCATGATGAAAACAGTTGCATCTTCAACATGTGCAACAACCCACAACAATAGCAAGCGGCACCCATGCCAATGCACAGGAAATCGGCACTTGCATAAGCACCACCAGATCCAAGGCTAAATCATGTTCCTATTCGAACACAAGTCCCACAACTACTGAGGAATTCGAATCCACGACCATATCCAAGAGCACCAAATCCAACTCCTCAGGCAGTTCCAATACATCAACTGCAAGCAGAGGTAGTAGACTCACCATTCGAGTATGAAGAGAGTACCCAGTGTACTATGTAGAAGGTGCAAAGGGTCTAATAATAGTCTATGCAAATCAAGTTCGAGCCAATACATATCAATCACCAATCAAATGCTACAGGTGTGGAGAAAATCACCGGATCGCAGAGTGCCCTCATCATGGTAGCCCCGCTACTTTCCAACCACTCTGTAGAGATTGTGGCATAGGACATGCCTGTATGGATTGTCCCATGAAAAATAATGTCCCACAACAAATAGAGGTTAAGCCTGATGTCCCAATCCAGCATCATTGGGGTGGACCATCAAAGCCTGGGGCCGGCAAGCATAATATCACAACTTGTGAATGTAATTACACGCCAGCAGAAAGAGGCCACCAAGGACCCTAACATTCCAATCCAACCAAATTGACTTCTTAAAAAGAAAGCACAAGTGCCTCCACCTCTACCAAGCAATGAGCAGCCATGCTCATCCACATCAACTCTCGAGCCTCAAATAAAAGAAACTCCATACCCAAATGCAGAAGTGGAGAAGGCTCATTTTCAAGCACTTCAACAATGGGTACAAAAGGAACAAGCTCAATTTGAGGCTGAGAAACAAGCTCAAGACCCAATCCATGACTTGGCCCCACAAAGTATCAATACTATACTCGAGCCTTTGTTCCAACAATAGACTGCACAACATAATGTACTGCCATGTCAACTTGAAGGAGCCACACTCTCTAGCATCTTGAGTTTCCCTGTGTCAATTCTCATTGGAATCCTCCTATGGAATTGTCCCAATCCCTGGGAGAGTTTCAAAGGATGGATTGAACTCACAAAATCCCCTCCACCTATGAATAACATCGAAGATATCCCTATGCGGATGGGTGAGAGAGATTACATATGCAACATTACTGTGCCTTTGATCCACAAGGCATATAATGAAGTGCAAGACATCGTGGATGGTGGAGCGTGTAAATGTCCTATCTAAGGAGCTCTACGATGAGTGGGGTCTCCCACCAATGCAAAAGGCTAATTTCAACATATGCTTTGTCATGATTCATGAGCTAAACCCTTGGGAATAGTAAATGATGTGTCCACAAAGGTCACAGGAGTCCACTTTTCCCTTCAATTCACAATCTTGGATCTCCCCAAAAAATCCTATCAAATTTTACTCGGACGTCCTTGGTTACGAGAAGCATTAGTCCTCCATGACTGGGGAACTGATAGACTGACAATCCAAAATCGTGACACCATAGTCAGGGTGAATGTGGGGACACGAGCTATAAAACCAATTGTGCCTAGAGTGTTAGATGACACATCTTTAAGGACAATCTCAAGCAAATCAGCTCCCCGACAATAGCATGACATACCGAGCGATTCACAAAGCAATGTAAATAACTGAATACAAACATTGGCAACCATTAACAACTACCATTCATTAGACCCCATCTTCTCACAGATAGATGCTAAGGTGATATAGGTAGATCCTCCACTCACACATGAAGAACTAATCGATCTTGAAGTGCCATTCTTTATGGCTTGGGATAATGAACCTGAAGAAGGTACCCATACCAATGATGACTCCGATTTTCCTTGGGACCTTGAAACTGAGGCTGAGAATGTTGAAGATCAAATCTTTGATAATGACTTAGCCATTCTACATGCCCTAATGGCAGTCGAGCTCCCAAAATTTAAACCTCCAAAGTTAAATAACAGCATAAGATCTCGCAAGAAAGTTGAAGGAAATCGCAAAAAAGCCAAGGCCGAGAACACTTCAATGAATTCAAATGACTCCAAACAAGGATTGTCAAATTGTATCTTGCAAAGCCAGCTCGCTCAAAATCAAAACCACTACCTCTCCGTTCGCACCACAGAGGGTGCTCACTATGATGAGGCTATGAGGATCAAGGTGTAAGCTCAAGGAAGGGGGGTAGTCTTGCCAATATTCATGGGGAGGGATACTAATGAGTCACACAATCACCCGGTCACAATCTCTAAGCTCATCACTAAGTTCTTAGGTGAAGTAGATCATGTCCCCCACGTTGAAACATTTGAACAAATCTGCAAGACCTTTGGAGACATGGTGACCTAGACAAATTGATGTAATGGGGTTTGTGCCAAGGGGTACAAGGTCAGTGTGAGTTTGTGTGTCACCATATGGTGATTAGTGTGACCAAGTCAGGTGGTAAGGTGTGATTGAGAGATTCATGGACCTGATTGAGAGATTAGTGGAGAAATTAGTGGATGTAGAGATGCTCTCCCTTGGGCACATGCATTGTATCAGTTTCCTACATGAGGGCACTTCTACTCATAAATAAATATGTTTTCTTCATAACCATGTTTCAAGGAAACATTTAAAAAAATGTGGTGTCAGAGCCACCACGCCCTCCTTGAGCCATTTCTAGCCACACCAGCATCTTCTTCCCCATTTGGAGTTTTCCCTTGATAGGGCACACTTTTGGTTTAGAGGAATTAGGGAAATATTACCTATGCAGCCCATGCCAACATGATTACTACCCAATGAACTTCTATTGTATACAACTTGTAGAAGTGAAATTTTGACCATCCCTCCTAGGTATAGTTGGGTGACCTTATGAGCTAGCTGATTCTCAAATTTGAGATCATTTAAACTATTGGCTGAGGAGAAATAAACAAAAAACCATTCAATATTAAAGAGCTTGTACCAATGACCTGACACAACATTTCGCTCATCCTTGGCATAGGATATTCTTTGGTATATGTCCTTCATTTCTATATAAAATCCCCTTTCAATAGCTCTTTCAAATGTGCAACAGCCCTTTAAGTGGCTACTATTTTTGGGTCAAATCTTTGACTGTTTTGGTTCTTTCATACTTGCTTTGTCACCAAAGAAATTGGGCCTTTTCACTTTTCTCAATTCCTTTCATGGTTTTCAGTTGGTTCTAGCCTTGTAAGAGAGTAGACACTACCCAAATCAAGGGTAAGACCCTCTTATCTATCCTCATGGGCACTCAAGCCAAAGGTAAGATGGACACTAGAAGGATGCAAAATGCTCTCTCAAAGCACAATGAAAAGTTTTGCAATGCCAAGATGAAGGATAAACCACATATGATTCATGAGCCTATCCAAAGCATTGGCATTTGGACATCAACTTGGACCCTTTCATCTACATCAACATGGTGGTCAAGAGTATGCACCTTATTGAATATATCATTCTACATTTGTGGACCAAACACAATGATAGCATGGAAACGATGCCAAAAAAGGATTGATAGCTAGGGGGGAATCATCCCCATATCTCCAAAATATTAGAGTTTTTTGTGTGTGGTCGATAAGGGTTCTCTGCCCTGCGATGTCCCCCTTAAATGATTGTTAGTCTTATGTGTGAGTTACAGACCTATGGGAGCTTCCCATGCATAGTCAAAATCCATTCTTTCAGTTGTAAACCAAGAGCCATAACCAGAGTGAGTCATAGGTCGGGGTCATGATTATTGTTACTAGGTGTGAACAAGCCATGAAGCTTCCCATGTACTACAGCTAGGATGAGGTCATAAATTTGTAGGGGGGCATGTTGGACGAATTGATATAATGGGGGTTGTACCGAGGGGTACAAGGCCAATATGAGTTTGTTAGTGTGACCAGGTTAGGTGGTAGAAGGTTCTATTAGGTGTGATTAAGAGATTCATGGACCTAATTGAGAGATCAATGGGAGAATTTAGTGGAGATCTAGAGATGCTCTCCCTTGGGCACATGCATTATATTAGTTGCCTACATAAGGGCACTTCTACTCATGAATAAACATGCTTTTCTACATAACCATGATTCGATTTATGCTCCAACAAACACGTTCGGGCTTAGCCTTGATGGCAAGGTAGGCCAATGGTATAGATACCTAAGGCTTGAAGAAAAGATCAACTAGGAGACTCTAAGGAAGGCCTTCATAGTGGGATTCACTCCCATAGGCCCAAGGTGGAGTTCGATCAATCGGTTGTACAAAGTTAAGCAAAAGGATCATGAAACCCTTTGGGAATATATTGCAAGGATCAAACAACATTGATCTAATATATGTTGCAATGTGAAAACATTTCAATTTGATTCGAATTTTGGAAGGTGACTATCGAATTTTTTCTGATGCTGTGTGTTTTTCCATAGGCCTTCTCAAACTGAAATAGCAACACTAATATCAACACTAATCTAGTAGTAGATAATGCTAATATAGACACTAATATCAATGCTAATATCAATGCTATTGCCAACGAAAATATGGGCGTTATGACTTTCTGGCTGTAATATCAAACAAAATGATTCTTGGCCAAAAACCTAACTAATATGCATCGAAAAAAAGCATCGTAAAAGGAGCTAATGGTAGTAGTGTAGGGAGGACATGGTGTGGACACTCAACTATCATATTGACTATCAAGAATGAATGGCTACCCTAACTTACAATGGCTACACCTAGATGGTCTCGATCAATGACAAGACTTCCATTACGACATCCTCAGAAGTGAGAAAGGTCAACAACTAGCTGATGGGCCCCATTGCTCCACAAGTTGCTCCCACCTCAACTACACCCAAGAAGGATGATAGTCCAACCCCAGTGGCATCATGCGAGCACATCGAGGAAAGTACTCACTTTGGCTCCCAAAGGACTCAAACACGAGTTCCTCTTCCCATGTTCCACCAAGAAAGAGCCAAGTTGCAATTCAGGCTACTCACTCTCCCCTACATCTAGGAAAGATAAAGTTACATGCTCAAGGGCAAAAAATACAAGCTAATGCCAACAAACAAAGGTTCAATGAAAGAACCACTCCAGATGGATACCAAAGCAATTATTGGAAGCTCAAGGAGTCGAACCGAGCAACAACTTCATATGGGTGCCTAAAGCATGCACTTTTTCAGGCGATACCATGTGACATCCTACATCATCTGTGGCCCAGGCCCTAGTAGTTACACAAGAACTTGCCTCTCAAAGAGAGGTACAACACAAGAGCCTTATGTTGGGGTCTTAAGGCTTAATACAACAAAGGTAAAGCCATGGGACACACCCTTGTATCCCTGAGTCATTATGCTATAGAATTAGTATGTCGAGTGGCAACAGACACACAAGAACTTGTTGCACTCAAGGCAAAGATCAAGGCTTTATGGGTTTCGAGGCACCCCACACCACAAGTGGCTTCAACATCAATGTCTACAAAGGTCACATATGGGTAGACCCACAAGAACCTATCGTTGTTTCTATGCCGCTAACATCTAAGGCACACGACAAAACTCTTGCCGAGACACTTGGAAACCATTGGATTCCTAAGGTCTATGCCAAACTCTAGGCTATGGTCCAGCAATGGAAGTCAATACCCACAAATGTGCAACAGCACTTTGTATAGGCTTCACGCACACTCTTCACAAGCACAAGGAGCAAATATGCCACCTAGAGAAATGCTAGGTTCTTCGAGACTTAACGCCTCCATTCCACCATCCATAGGCTATCCATGCACCATCTCTAGGTGAAAATATCAAGTCTAAGTCTTAGCTGAGAATAGGTCAAGTTAGTCTTTGTCATGCACAGTTCAACCTCCCATATCAGCTCAGTCCATCCTAGTTAGGTGACTAGGATTCATGTGTCCACTCGCACTTCAATCATTAAGTTAGTCAGACAAAATCACACTAAATTTTATACTTTTCACTTTCTTTTTGCCACCTTGTCCACACAATGTCATATGTACTTGCATGCACGCAGGTGCAGACCAATAGGGTTAGTCAAACAGTCAGAATAATCACCAGGGTCTTTAAAAGTTGACTCAATTCTATAACCTTAATGTAACGACAACTAATAATGCAACGATTGCTCCAATCATCACTGCTATACAGATAACCCGAAGACTTCTTGCTAGAAGTGCACAATTTCCTGGATCATAGAGTACAGGTGACACGCTTTTCACCGTTGGGACAAGACTGGCTAGAGCAACTACAAGGAATCGTCTCGCTCTCATAGTTTAGGCACAATGTAGACCATTAAAGGCTTTACTACCACAATGCAATGTCATACACAACCCTCCAAGACCCTGAATTGGTACCATACATCAAAAAAGTTGGACTGCAGACGATAGCAGCAAAGTTTCCTTGCCATCTCAATCTCAAATAGACTATGGAGTTCATGGCCAACTACAACAACACGACAAGCACCACGAGCTGGGTGCATGCAGATGGCCAACTCCACTTTTACCATTTCATGGTGGAGATGATTTAGACAGCATTCAACCTATCGAAAATCTCCTAGTAGCTGTACCAAACATTAAGAGCCATAGAGAAAAGGTTGGCATAATTGGCCCCCTACAATAACAAAACCCATCAGGGAGGGTACCACTCAATCTAATCAAGGATCCACAATTGGCAAAAGCAGCTCAAGCAACTCAACTCATCATGCTGCTCGCATAGGTATAGATGATAGAGCATCATTCAATGGTCCTCCCTAAATTCCTACTATCGTTATACAAAATAGAGCCCACCAACTACTAAAATTTCTTCTATGGGAGATGATTAGCATCTGTGACCATGGTGAAAAGATTGGCAATCCCATGTTCTTGATGCCCATCATCCATCACCTTTCCAATGACCCCATTTCAGAAGATTATGATGATGCAAATAGAGATTTTGGATTATTATCAATACCATCCACCCAACTGACACCACCAAAGAAAAGAAAGAAAGAAGAGGCAGCCAAGAAGGCCCAGGAAGAAGAGGCTGTCAAAAAGCTCCAAGTAGAGGGAGAATCTCAAAGACAAAGAGAGGAGATTGAGAAAAGAGAACTTCATCTCCTATGATAGCAAAAAGAGGAACAAGAGAGGCATTGGGTTGAGGAGGAGTAGAAAAAGATAGTAGACATACAAGAAATCGGAGAGCGAGAACACAAACTCAAGCACTGATCAGTCCCAACAACAGACTTGACCCAAGATTCTCTGGAGCCTAACCCCCTGTCGCCTACAATAGCTAGGAGTAGCTCAAGGGTAGACACCTATCCAAGCCCCCCTTCGTTGTTCCAACAAGCCATGGACTATTGTACACCAAATGCGTACACCTCCACTGAAGGTACCAGGATCCGTCATGATTGCAACATAAATATAAACGACCTGGCCTTAAGGAGCTGGCCTTCCTGCAATCAATCAATGCTATCACTGTGTGGTAGCACTAAATGTTCTACATTTGCACTAGGAGGATTTTAGGCTAGGACAACAAGAGATCATCCAAACCTCACACCAGCTCCGATAGACAATGGTCGTGCTATAAAAAGAGCATGCTGAACTTTGTAGTAGAGTGTATGATTTGCATTGGACTTCATGTGTCCGAGATTAGCAAAATACTTGTCAATTCTACTGTACCAACTTTTGGGTGCTTGCTTTAAGCCGTAGACTTTTCTTGAGATGGCAAACCTTATTCTCTTTTCCTGGTTCAACATAACCTACTGGTTGTTGCATGTAGACTTCCTTGTCTAGATAACCATTGAGAAATGCATTCTTGACATCAAGCTGATACACATTCCATCTGCTAAGAATCGTATGGAATCCATCTTTGCTACTGGAGCGTAAGTCTCATCATAGTCTTGACCATATTGTTGTGCAAATCCTTTTGCAACTAGTCTGGCTTTGTATCTTTGAATACTGCCATCTGGATTGTACTTCACTTTGTATACCCATTTGCTTGCTATGGCCTTCTTTCCTGGTGGAAGGTCACATAATTCCCAAGTATTATTCTTATACAAAGGATCCATTTCTTTATTCATAGCAGTTTGCCATTCTGGCTTGTCTATTACGTCTTCAAAGTACACTGGCTCTTCTGTAGCCATGATGGTAGTCATAAGGCCATAGTTGGTGGTTTCCAACTGAATTGCTTTTCCTTTCTAAGCATATGTCAATCTAGCTAGATGTCTACTTTCCCTAGTAGACCCCGTCTGAGCTGCTGTGGCTCTACTTGGTGTGTTGCTGGCAATTCTTGCTTTTCTTCATCAACCTATTTTCTAAATGACTGTGAAGTCGATGCTTCTATCTCCTGTACAGGTGAGGTTTTCCATTTTGATTCCTCATCAAAGATTACATCTTTGGAGATAATGACCTTGCGGTTGATGGGATCATACAATTTGTATGCTTTGCTTTCTTCACTGTAGCCAACCATGATGCATTTGCATGACTTCGCATCCAATTTCTTGCGATGATCATCATGTATGTGGGCATATGCTATGCAACCAAATATGCAGAGATGGCCAATGTGTGGCTTGTGTCCAGTGAATGCTTCATAAGGAGTCATACCCTACATCAATTCGGTAGGAAGCAGATTAAGCAAATAGTTTGCAGTGGCTATTGCTTCTGCCCAATACTAATTTGGAGGATGCTTTTCACTAAGCATTGCTCTAGCAGTGTCTGCTAAAGTCCCATTCTTCCTTTTAGCTCTTGCATTCTACTGAGGAGTATCTGCACATGTGAATTGTCTTCGAATGTCGTGATTTTTGTAAAAGTTCATGAATGTTGAAAAGTTCATGAATGCTGAAGACATGTATTCACCTCTTCTATCTAATCTCATGACCTTGATCTTTTTGCTTGTCTGGTTTTCTACCATGGCTTTGAATTCTTGAAATCTGGAAAACACTTCAGATTTCTCTTTCAAAAAGTAGACCCAACAATATATGGTGTAGTCGTCAATGAAAGTCAAGTAGTAAAGTGAACCATTGATGCTGCGGGTCTGGACATTGTTGAACTAGGCTATTGGAGCCTTAGCTGGGCACGCTGTCTCACAAATCTCTATCACTCTCTCAATTCTAAAATCTCAGAAGGAATGGAACCTCTCTCACATGAGCATAAATCTCTTTCTTCATGCATGCAATGGAAGGAATCAATGGACGGAATTTTGGTCACTCAATGGAAATCTTTCATCAACGGAATGAAAGATGAACACTCAATCTCTCAATCACTCTCTCTCACTCAAGAATGGCAATGCCTCAGCGGAAGGCAAGGCAACTCTGATACCATGACAAAATATGAATAGGGGAGAGGAGAAGAGTGGAGATGAGGAGAGAGGGCACAGCTAGAGAGCACACCACAAATGACTAACTGTACACTAGATTTAGTTGAAAAAATAGAATATATACAAACCTATTTAGGGTTAGGGTTAGGGGATCTAACCCTTTCCTTTATAGCACTATAAGGTTAGTGCTATGCACATATGATCATGTGATGGTGCTATGCACACATGATCACATGATGTTGAGCATGAACTCTCAACAGACTACCTAATGAAATTGAACTTGCAATTTCTATACCATTACACCTTTTTATACCATAAGAGTGGTACTACGTAATGAAATTGAACTTGTAAGCTCTACTAACTCCAATGATACTAAAGAGATAGATATGATTTGCCTCTCATTCCCCTTCCCTTTCTCTTGCCTCTTGCTTCCCATCCCCTCTCCCTCTTCCTCTCCCTTCTCCCCTCGGTCCTCCATCTTCTTCTCTTGGGCATTCACACTTGCAACAACTCAAAGAGACATTTGATTGACACATTTGGACCATTCATGCTTGCATAGCCCCCACAAGGAGTAGCTTGGAGTAGGAGGCTCCATTGGCATTCCTTCAAGATCCCCATGACACATGAGTCACACTATTGGACTGCACTGGATGGATTGGGTTGGAGATTTTAGATAAGTTTTTAGTGGGGAAATGAGAGGGGGACCAGGGTTGGAGGAGGGATAAGGGAGATTGGCAAGTTTGAAATGTTTAGTGGATTGGAAAATGGATAGTGTTGCATTGTATTCTACCTCATTTAGATTTGTAGGATAGGCACATGCTCGGTTTGAATCAGCTGAAATCTTCCTAAAGCATGTGTTGCATGGCCTCCAAAATTCTATTATACAAAATGAGGATATCGGAGGGGTGTGTTGAGGATGACTCCTCCACCCACGTGGACCTCAACCAAGGAGAGTTAGTAGACCTCTTGTAAAGGGGGGTTACAATAGCAAGTAGTGGATACTTTTGTAATTGTTCCTAAGAGCATGTAGTAGTGGCCTTATCCACTACATCATTTCTAGGACTATATCTATTTTTGACTGTTATCCGACTAAGGTCGGCGGAATACCATCGGATGTTGTTATAAGCTAGTCATCACCTCCTGCATGGAGTGAGTTATTGCTATCTGATGTAATACAAATTATATGCAATATTTCCACTCTACAAATGATTGTCTCAGCTATTTGTATGCTTTGTACTATCTCTTTCTTTTCCGATATTAGTCAAATTTAAGTCAACCCTAGCATTCCCATTGCCAGGAGTGGATGTGTGTATATGTTTTTCAGTCTTTTGGAGACACCACTAACACTATTGGTGATCCTAATCTGCATTCGAGCTTTGACTATTGCCGGTTGCTACTACATAGTAATTCTCCACAAGAGTAAAAACCATATGATCTACGATGACTACAAAACAAACGACCAACAGAGGCAACAACTCACAAGAAAATCAAAACAACAACAATGTATTGTCATCGGCAAAGACAACTTCTAGCAAAGCACGAGATGGCATACAAGCCAATTCAGTGAGCGACGTCATTTGGAGATTACTTGAAGGCAGACCACTATCAAAAATCCTCCATGACTTCTGTAAGCAACTTTCGCACGACAAGAACTAGCTGGATAGCTGCCACAACACTCCAGACAAGTGAACACACTGCAAACGAGTGAGGTGTCTACAAAGCTATGTCTTAGATTGAGCATTTTGCAAGAAGTGGATTGTAATTTGACTCCATTCTACTAACCATTACAGGCTTGCAACAACTTGATAATGTCCCTCATCGACAAACACCACCAGCAAACAACTATTTGGCAAGCAACATACAATACACAGTTCGACAGGCAACATTGATGTCAAAGTCTTCAGTCACTACATCGACCAGACGAGCCAGCAACAAGCAGTCATCAGATTACCAGTAGCCAGTTGTCTGATTGTGCAACATCACCAAACTCTCTTTTGAGGTTCATCAACAACATCAATTCAACCACAAATATATCAATAGTAATAGCACTATCAAATATTCAAGGTGACAAGCCCCAGCCAATTGCAAGTAGATTACTCATCGAACTACACTATAAGCGACCCAATAGTAGCCAGTGACTATAGTTCTCCATTCCTTTCTTACATGGCAAGTATCTTGGTTCGTGTCGGATAACTTTAAGGAGAAAATGTCACCTCACCAAATTGGCTATGCCTATTTTACAAGAAACCGTGCTAGATTCGAAGCGAGCACACAAACAGAAGATCAAGATGACATTTTCAATGACCCCGACTATACACCCAGTGGAGCAACCTCTTCTGATAATTCTGTGCATAGCACAAAAATAAGCAAATTTCAAATTGAACTTAGAAAATTAATGGTGCAATCACCTACTCAAGAATTGTTGCTCAAAAGGAGTATTGCAATAAATTTCATAGCACACCTATTTGTTTAGACTCAAAGAAAACTCGACTTCAATCCATTGCCTCCACCTCCAAAAAAGGAATTACAAGCTCAAGCACAAAGACAATTACAAGGCCAGCCAAGAATGCGGAATCCTTTGGTAAAGTTAGCCAAATTCACAACAAGAAAGGGCAAGGTCTAGACAGTCATGTTCGACAATTTGAAACAAGGTGGGCTACAAGCGGATTCGGACAACTTTTGGGCATCACCGAGAAAGAGCAGTTTATAGCAACTTTTAAGATTTGACTTATGCAATATGGTGTAGCTCATTTTGCAACTTATGATGCATTGAAAACTGCATTTTTAAACCGTTTTCATAAAGAAAAAACTCTAGAATACATACTCAAGAAGCTTCAAAATATGAAGCAAAAGCATCTCTTAGTTGAAGACTACACTCAAATGTCCATAAATCTAAATAGAAGACTGACAGCCAATCAACAACCCACTAATGAGCATTTGGGAGATTATTTCTATAAAGTACTAAACAAAGAGTTGAGCACAGTAGTAGTTGGCAGAGATAGCTTGGAGGAGCAAATGACTTCAACAACATGGTTGATGCAGCACAAAGAGTAGAAAGAAGACTAGGCACAAAGTCAAGGTCCAAAAAAAAAAAGAAGAAAAGGCATTTCGACTCTGACACAGACTCTAAAACAGAGACCATTAATGTAGAAGACGAGTATAGTGATGATACAGAAGATGAAAAGAATGAAGAAGAGTGCTCAAAGAAAAAGAAAAAATAGACCAAGAACAGAGAGAAATCAAAAGCCAAGAAGAAGACAGACAAGCTCTCTAAGTTAGAGCAAATGATTAAAGAGCAATTGAAAACTTTAAAAACACTCCCACCCCCACCTAAAGTTGCTTGTGCATTTTGTGGGAAGGACAATCGTGAGAAAGAGAGATGCTAGTATAATCCAAGTTATAGGGGGAGATTCATCCTCATGTTCAATATTCAAACAATCAAGCCCCACCCGTGGCAGCTAATCAAGTTGTAGTAGGCAGGCAAGGACGACAAAGATTCCACAATGCAGCACCAAGAAGACCTAATCAGCAAAATTGGGAAAATCAACAAGGACAAAACTAAGATCAAGCATGCACAAACTATGGCATAGAAGGCCACAGAAAAGGAACTCAATGTGAACTTTGCTGCAAACACAGAGGAGAAAGAGGAATATCTATAATCAATTATAATGCAAGAGGTAACCAAAATCAACAGTAGCAGCCACCACCAAGTGTTCATATAGTGTACTTGGCTCCTATCAATGAGGATTACAATGAACAAAATCGAAGAAATCGGTGGAACATACAGGCACTCGTAGTCACAAGATCCAGAGGTACAAAGCCAATGCCCGGACTTGGAGATGCACCAAGAGAGACAGCAAAGCCAATGAACTAGCCCAATCAAATCTGAAATAAACCACACACTTTTCCTTTTTTAGAGCTCCTCAATCCAAGCTACGGATCTCAAGTTATGACCATGGGGATCCCCATGGACATAACATGTGATATCAAGGAGCTGCAAAAGGATAAAGTATGTAACTTTTTATTATCTATTCAATGAAGTTATTCTACTTTAAAAAAATATTTGAATTTATATTTATATATTTTATATTATAATTACTATGGTATTTATTTAGTAATATATTTACCAAGGCGTTTACTATAGACTTATCCAAATGATGCACTGCCAAGATATTGGCTTTAATGGTTTATAATTTTATTTCATAGAATTTATTCATTAAAAAACTATATACATAAGAATAAATTTTAATTTACTCACATAAGAAATAAATTTATTTCACAAAATGCATTCACATAAACTCTTTTCACATAAGAAATAAACTAGTATATATTCACATAAGAGAATTACAATTACAACCCAAAAAATTTGCTTATATATTTTTTCACAAAAGAAAGAACACAAACAATCACATTTCACACAAATAACTTAAACTAATATAAATAAATACACAATTTACAATTTACACAAGAGTTGAAGATCTCAAACAAGAGATCTTAAGAATGCTAATAAATAAAAACACAAAAATAATTTACACAAGAGGTTCTAAGAAATTTAACAAACAAAAACACAAAAGTAATTTACATAAGAGATCTTAAGAAATAAAAAACAAGAGATCCTAAGGACTCTAATAAACAAAGGCACAAAAACAATTTACACAAGAGATCCTAAGAACTCTAATAACAAAAACATAAAAACAATTTATACGAGAGATCTTAAGAACTCAAAAAAGAGATCCTAATAACTCTAACAAGCAAAAACACAAAAAAATATCACAGAAGAGATCCTATGAACTCTAACGAACAAAACCACAAAAACAATTCACACAAGAGATCTTAAGAGCTTTAGAAAAGCTCCTAAGAACTCACACATACAAAAACAAAAATTCCATCTTATTTTAGACCTTAGAGATTGCTTGAGCAATCTAAGAGGCCTTCCTTGTTTTCTTTTCCTTCTTTGATCTCTATTGCTCAGCTAGAGAACCAAGCATGAGATGACCAAAGTACAAACAACTGTTGGCCTATATAGGATAAATTATTCATACTATTAGCTTTATTCATACGAATAAGCTATTTGTATGAATACTTATTATTTGTACAAATATTGATAGATGACGTGGCGAATTGTGAAAAAAACGTGACATGGCAGCAAAATTTTGCTCGTTTTTTTCCCAAACGAATTATTCGTTCGAATTTCTTGAATTTTTCAAATCACGGATTCGAATTTTTCTACTTAGGGAGACCTTGCCAACCCCAAGATAGTTTTGTTAAGTACAGGTCTTCGTCCACCTTTCAAAATGGCACTAAAGGAGATGATGTCCCAGTGGTGCAAGGAAGATACAAAATGAATCCCAACTATGCAAATCAAGTCAAAGAAGAGATTGATTAGTTGTTGAGAGTTGGTTTTATATATCCTCTCGCCCATGTTACATGGATTTCAGCTATTATCATCGTGCCCAAAAACAATGGAAAGCTCAGAATATGTGTGGACTACAGAAAGTTGAATGCTACCACCATTACTGACCCTTTCCCTCAAAGCATTTGGACTACAGCCAATGAAAATTTGCAAGAACTTCAAGCAAGTGTTAATACAAACATAAGAGACTCTAGCAATAGAAAGATCATGAACTAACAACCTCCATCCCAACTTTGAGGAATTGCAACAACAAGTGACTCTACATCAACAAGAACATGACCAGGTCTCATGGAGGAAAAGTAGGTGTTGGAGCTATAGGACTGACAACAGGCTGCCCTAATAGAGAAACTTGATGCAGCTACCCAACAAAGAGAGAACTGAGTTTAGACAATGAAGGTGTACCTTCAAATGGCATTGGCTTCCTTCCCTCCAGCATGATACCCCGATCAGAGGCAGATCCGCAATAGGTTGTAGGAAGCATCATCTCTCATGCCTCCACCCTCTACTTCACACCACACACAATGCTTGACATGTACACGTACTTCTTGCCCACACTCATAGTTGCACTACTCCCCACAGCATCAATTTTGATAATACACTAACACTGTATGACCTCAATGAGGCCTTCCACCACTCCACAGTACAAGGACATCCGATACTAGTCATGGCCTACTTCCACAAGGATTTAATTTTGGATGTAGATATGGATATCCTAACCCTCTACTACCACCCCATCATCTACAATTTTATGCATGTTGTAGAGTGCTCTGGGACTCGGCCAAGATTGCTCAATGCAAAGACCAACAATGCTGGCTGCTGCTGCACCTAAGAAATGTAAGCCTTAATCTTCTCAACATTGAGAGAGGCCAGTCTTTCTCTCTATCCTTGAACTTAAATACAAGGGCCCAAGCTAAGGTCTTTAGTAAAGAGATACATAAGCAAGCAAAAAGGGACAAGGCTAGTACATTGCAACCTAGAGAGGTAACTCCATCTATGTGTGGAAATGCTAAAGGTGTCCACTAAGATTGGAAAGGGACATGATAAGCAGGATGGGTCTAATGAAGACATGGCCACCCTAGCCACATCATCTTCTTCTAGTGGTACTACCTCAAATGGAGGTGTCATCAATTCCCCTCCCAAATAATTCAAGGAATCACTAAGACACCCTATCCAAGGTAGAGCCATAATGTCTAAAGTTCATGATGAATACATAAACCCATAGGTAGAGAAACAATGCCTTTGCGAGGCACAAAACTTGGTGTGCACAAGTGCCAAGAAGAGTTAAACTTGGTGGCAAGTGCCATGAAGATTTGAGAAAAGACTCAAGACAAGAAAGGGAGCTGACATGATCTATTCAAGGCACTAGGCAATCAATCGAGCCTCTAAGTCCTTGCAAGTTCCTGAAAGAGTGGAAGAAGAATTATCTCATGTTCTTCAATGGAGGCGTCCAAAATAATGCAATGGAGATTTAAAGAAGACCCCCCCTTGCAACAATTAAAGGAGGACAACAACATGTCCTTATATGGATTTAAAGAGCTAGAATCAATCAACTTAGAGCCAATCACCAAGCTCCAAGACATTTTTGAATTGGCCTGGTTCCTATCCACCAAGGTAAAGATGTCCATTGCGGTACTATTACGAGGTAATCATACTCTATGGAGAAACCTCTCAACTTGCATGAATGGACAAATAGTAGCTCATGAGCCCACTAATCCTGAGATGGTGGAACCCCCAACACTTTTCCAAGGTACCTGTTAACAAATTGGGCTAGTACTACAAAAGTGATGACACCAATGTAGTACTTCACATCTCCTACCAAGACAAAAATGCTATGATAGACTTGGATGGAGGAGAGGTTGTAATCATAGTCACTAAGTAGTGCTAGGACAAGTGGGGATGACCTAAGATGGATAGTACAAACCTCGTAGTCAAATTGGCTGGTGGAGCAACATCCCAACCGGTAGGAGTTCTAAGTGACATCAAGATTAAGACTTTCATGGTCTTACCTACCGAGTACGGTTTGTCATAATGGATTTCCCCAACCAACCAGATGGCTATGACATCATCTTCGATAGACCGTTCATGTGTACTATAATAGAATATATTTGCATAAGGATAAGCAAATCATGAGAGTGGATCTTTAATTTGGAAGGCTCACCCTATGTCTGGAAAATCTATTCACAATTACATATGACACCACCAATAGGTCAACATCAGTAAATATGTTCAATGCTTATAAGGACAAGGACAAGGAGAAGAGTCCTAAAGGCTCTTGGTATGCTCCTTTACTTGAGTTAAAAGACTCACTAAATTGGATGCATACATTGCCACAATAGCTCCACCAATTGCTAAAGGACACAGATGATGCACCTTGACAATGATCAACCTACTTCCATTACACCTTTTTATACCATAAGAGCAGGACTTGACAAAATATGAAGAGGGGAGAGGAGAAGAGTGGAGATGAGGAGAGAGGGCACAGCTAGAGAGCACACCACAAATGACTAACTGTACACTAGATTTAGATGAAAAAATAGAATATATACGAACCCATTTAGGGTTAGGGTTAGGGGATCTAACCCTTTCCTTTATAGCACTCTATAAGGTTATTGCTATGCACATATGATCACGTGATGGTGCTATGCACACATGATCACATGATGTTGAGTGTGAACTCTCAACACCTTCCCTTAAGATCAACATCATGAAGTAGGCCTTCCCTCAAGATGATGATTCTGGGGAATCGAAGAAGGACTGAGCAGTACATTCCATCACACCCCTTTAATGGGAATGTCCTTCCTCTGCATCAAACCAAGTGCTAGTCAGTGTTTCTCAAATAGCTCTTTACTGAGTGATTTTGTAAAGATGTCTGCAACATTCTCTTTGCTATCACAATGCTATAGTGTGATGTCACCAAGTAACACTCTTTCTTTGATGAACTGCTCTCTGACATCAATGTGCTTTGTCCTGGAGTGATATACTGGATTCTTGGCCAGTGCTTGAGCTAATTGATCATCATAGTATATTGTTGTTGGCTTTGACTCATCAAAGTAAGCTATTTATGACAATAGTCTTTTGAGCCATATAGCCTCACATGCACCTGCAGTGAGTGCTCTATATTTTGCTTCAGCCGAAGACAGAAAAATAGTTGGTTGTTTGACAACCATGATATAGCACCTTAACCAAGGAAAAATGCATATCCTTGTGTCGATCTCCTGGTCTCATGATCTCCGCCATAGTCACTATCATAGTATCCATGCAACCATGGATGACTGCCTCTATATTCTATCCCAAACTGTCTTGTACCTCTTATGTATCTCAAGACTCTTTTTGGTTGCATTCCAATGAGACTGCTGTTTTGGATTTGCCATAAACTGTGCTAGTGAGCTTACTGCATAACAAATATCTGGCCATGTGATTGTCAGATATATAAGAGATTTGATG
The DNA here is from genome assembly GCF_047967505.1 of Dipteris shenzhenensis. NCBI lineage: Eukaryota > Viridiplantae > Streptophyta > Polypodiopsida > Gleicheniales > Dipteridaceae > Dipteris > Dipteris shenzhenensis. The sequence goes on along the minus strand of NC_141602.1, from coordinate 54,760,975 downwards.
AGTTGCCTGTAGTATATGTCATTGACTATAGGCTTTTCTGAATCTTTAGTAAGTTTCCATGGGAGTGGCTGCAATCTTGCAATCTGCCATATGAAACTTCTTCAAGACACTCTCAACATACTTGAGCTGACTCATGAATGTGCTATCTGAATCTCTCCATAACTCAATTCCAAGACAATAGTGCATAAGTCCAAGATCTTTCATGTCAAACTCTACAGATAAGTCTTGTTTCAATTTTCTAATGAAGCTATCTTTGCTTCCTGTCACAATCAGATCATCTACATACAAAAGTGCAATAGTAATGTCTTCCCCTTGAACTTTGTAGTAGAGGGTATGATCTGCATTGGACTTCATGTATCCCAGATTAGCAAAATACTTGTCAATTCTACTATACCAACTTTTGGGTGCTTGCTTTGAGCCATAGACTCTTCTTGAGATGGCAAACCTTATTCTCTTTTTTTGGTTCAACATAACCTGCTGGTTGTTGCACGTAGACTTCCTCGTCTAGATAACCATTGAGAAATGCATTCTTAACATCGAGCTGATACACATTCCATCTGCTAAGGACCATATGGAATCCATCTTTGCTATTGGAGCATAAGTCTCATCATAGTCTTGACCATATTGCTGTGCAAATCCTTTTGCAACTAGTCTAGCTTTGTATCTTTGAATATTGCCATTTGGATTGTACTTCACTTTGTATACCCATTTGCTTGCTATGGCCTTCTTTCCTGGAAGGTTGCATAATTCCCAAGTATTATTCTTATACAAAGCATCCATTTCTTCATTCATAGTAGTTTGCCATTCTGGCTTGTCTACTGCATCTTCAAAGTACACTGGCTCTTCTGTAGCCATGATGGTAGTCATAAGGCCATAGTTGGTGGTTTCCACCTGAATTGCTTTTCCTTTCTGAGCATATGTCTATTTGGCTGGAGGTTTGCTTTCCCTAGTAGACCTTGTAAGAGCTGCTGTGGCTTTGCTTGGGGTGTTGCTGGCAATTCTTGCTTTTCTTCATCAACCTCTTTTCTACATGACTGTGAAGTCGATGCTTCTATCTCCTATGTAGGTTAGGTTTTCCATTTTGATTCCTCATCAAATATTACATCTCCTGTGACAAAATATGAAGAGGGGAGAGGAGAAGAGTGGAGATGAGCAGAGACGGCACAGCTAGAGAGCACACCACAAATGACTAACTGTACACTAGATTTAGTTGAAAAAATAGAATATATACAAACCCATTTAGGGTTAGGGTTAGGGGATCTAACCCTTTCCTTTATAGCACTATAAGGTTAGTGCTATGCACATATGATCACGTGATGGTGCTATGCACACATGATCACATGATGTTGAGCATGAACTCTCAACAGACTACCTAATGAAATTGAACTTGCAATTTCTTTACCATTACACCTTTTTATACCATAAGAGTGGTACTATGTAATGAAATTGAACTTGTAAGCTCTACTAACTCCAATGATACTAAGGAGATAGATATGATTTGCCTCTCATTCCCCTTCCCCTTCTCTTGCCTCTTGCTTCCCATCCCCTCTCCCTCTTCCTCTCCCTTCTCCCCTCGGTCCTCCATCTTCTTCTCTTGGGCATTCACACTTGCAACAACTCGAAGAGACATTTGATTGACACATTTGGACCATTCATACTTGCATAGCCCCCACAAGGAGTAGCTTGGACTAGGAGGCTCCATTGGCATTCCTTCAAGATCCCCATGACACATGAGTCACACCGTTGGGACTGCACTGGATGGATTGGGTTGGAAATTTTAGATAAGTTTTTAGTGGGGAAATGAGAGGGGGACCAGGGTTGGAGGAGGGATGTGGGAGATTGGCAAGTTTGAGATGTGTAGTGGATTGGAAAATGGATAGTGTTGCATTATATTCTACCTCATTTAGATTTGTAGGATAGGCACATGCTCGGTTTGAATCAGTTGAAATCTTCCTAAAGCATATGTTGCATGGCCTCCAAAATTCTATTATACAAAATGAGGATACCGGAGGGGTGTGTTGAGGATGACTCCTCCACCCACGTGGACCTCAACCAAGGACGGTTAGCAGACCTCTTGTAAGGGGGGGTGTGGATGATATGCTATTGGCTAGCAAGAATACTTATGAGCTAGATGCATTAAAGGTCAAGTTGCATGAGGCCTTTGATATGAAGGATTTGGGACTTGTAGGCCATATTCTTGGTATGCGCATCACACATGATCGGAGTAGGAAACTCCTTTGGCTTTCACAAAAAGATTATGTTACAAAAGTATTGCAGCATTCAATATGGAGGGGGGGAAGGCAGTGAGTACTCCATTGCCTCCATATGTGAAACTGAGTCACACAGATAGTCCCAAATCAGATGAGGAGAGGGCCATGATGGCCAAGGTTCCTTATGCATTAGCAGTTGGGAGTCTTATGTATGCTATGATAGCTACTAGGCCAGACATTGCATTTGCAGTGGGAGTTGTTAGCCGGTATATGGCTAATCTAGGAAAGAGGCATTGGGAGGAAGTTAAGTGCATCATGAGGTACATGAAGGGTACCATGGAGATGTGCATATGCTTTGGTAGAGGAGACATGCATGTACGTAGGTACACAGATTTAGACTATGCAGGGCATGTGGATAGTAGGAGATCCACTTCTGGTTATGTGTCCTTTAAGTGGGAGGTTGTGGGGGTTAAAGGTCACTGTGCCTTTACCCCGGTTATGTACAATACTCAAACACATATATAAATGAATGAAAAAGAAGATTAGGTGGTTCTACACCCACCAAAATACTTATGATGACTGCTTTATGGAAGACTTACCCACTAGCCTACCTCAATCTAGACCTGAGGATCATAAGATTGACCTTATTCCAGGTAGCACACCACCATGTAAATCACCATATAGACACAATCCTACTGAGTAGCAAGAGATTCAATCCCAAATAGAAGATATTTTGGCTAGAGGCCTAATTCGACCCAGTAGCTCACCATTTGGGGCACCCGTTCTTCTTGTCAAGAAGAAAAATGGAACTTTCTGAATGTGCATCGATTATCATGCCTTAAATAAAATCATAGTGAAAAATCGATACCCCATTCTGAGAGTTGATCATCTACGTGACAAGTTGAAAGGATCCACAATCTTTAGCAAGATTCAGGATATCATTAAGTGAGAGTGATCGAGCTTGATATTTTCAAGACTACTGTTAAAACCATATCTTCCTACCCTATCAAGACTTTGTGGTAGTTTTCTTTGATGATATTATGATTTATAGCAAGAGTCGGGAGGAACATGAGAAACACTTGGATCTTGTTTTCTCTCTCTTACGTGAGAACCAACTGTATGCCAACCTAGAGAAAAGTTCTTTTTTCCAGCTTGAAATTGAATATCTTGGACACATTGTGTCAGCTGAAGGCATTCGAGTAGATCCCAAGAAGGTAGAAGTGATAGTAAACTAGCCATTGCCTAAAGATATCCATGAGTTATGATCTTTTCTAGGTCTGTGTAGTTTCTATCGCAGATCTGTTCGAAATTTTGCACACAAGGCACATCCATTGACCAAACTACTATGTAAAACTCGTGCTTTCTCTTGGGGTGAGCAGCACACTTTAGCTTTTCAACGACTTAAGGGTGCAATGATGCACACACTAGTTTTGACCATGCTGGACTTTACGAGACCCTTCTTTGTCATGGTTACTGATGCTAGTGGATAGGGTTTTGGGGCTATGCTCATGCAAGATAACCATCCAATTGCATTCGAGTCACATAAATTAAAACCAGCAAAGCTAAACTATTCCACGTATGATAAAGAATTAGCCGCTATGGTGCATGCCCTTAAACTCTGGAAACACTATCTCATGGGTTCCAAGTTACTCATTAAGACTAATCACCAAAGTCTTAGACATCTCCTTACTCAGCTGGGATCTCAGATCGGCACATTCAATGGGCTGCCTTTATTGACAGTATTAAACCGATGATCCAATATCAACCATGCAAAGACAATGTAGTTGCCAATGCGCTGAGCCATTGACCTAGCATAAATAATATCTCAGTCATCGAGGGAGACCCTTTCAAGCCTATGAAGGAAGACTATCCTACTGATCGAGACTTTTCAAAAATCTAGCATAAGATTAAGCAAGCTAATAGCACCCCTATGGCCTCGTATTCCATTCATAATGACTATCTAATCTATGAAAAGCATTTGTGTGTCACTGCACCATTTTGATGCTTGGTACTAGAAGAGGTACATCAGCCACCCTACATGGGACATAGAGGCATCGCTACTACGTATCAGACTGTAATTCAAGATTTTTTTGGCCTAAGCTTAAAGTTGATGTTGCAACTTTTGTTGCACAATGTCTTATTTGTCAAAAAGTCAAGAGCTACAAGGGCAAATATCAAGGTTTACTTATGCCTTTACCAATTCCTGATGGCCCATGGGAGCAGATTTCTATGGACTTTATTACTAGATTTCCTACGACTAGCTTAGGTTTTGATATGATTTGGACTATCATTCATAGAATTAGCAAGCAGGCTTACTTTATTCCTTGTAAGAAGACCTTGACCACAGTTTAGGTTGCTCATTTGTTCATCAAGCACATCTTTCTACACCATGGCCTTCCAAAAGTAATCATGTCAAACCGGGATAGTAAATTTTGTAGTAACTTCTAGACCGCACTCTTTGACAATCTTGGTACAAAGTTAGATTTTTCCATTGCTTTTTTCATCCCGAGTCTGACATGTTATGTGCTTACGAGTCTGGTCAGCCAGGAAAATGGGACAAATTTATACACATATTACAATTTGCCTACAACAACACTAAGCACTCTGCTACAGGCAAATCTCCATTCCAATTTGTCTATGGAAAGACCATTCCTACTCCATTGACCTGCCTTAAGCACCAAGTAGAGGCTGTTGATCGATTTACTGAAGATTTCTCTAGCATTTTGGCTACTATCACAAAGAATATCGAGCATGCTCAAGCTGTGTATACTGCATGTGCAAACAAGGGTAGAAAGAAAGTTGTATTTGCTGAAGGTGACCTAGTCATGTTACGTATTGAGAAGCATAGACTTAAGAGTATTGAGACACATCCTGTAGTTAAGTTTGCCCCTAAATCCTATGGTCCCTTTAAAGTTTTGGAGCGCATTAATGACAATGCCTATTGGCTCGAATTACCACCCGATTGGAAAATTCATAATTCTTTTCATGTGCACCTCCTGAAACCTTTCCATGGAGACCCACCAGTTCAACCTATTTTAGACGATGCACCATTGCTTTAAGGAGAGACCCAGCTCTTAGAGCCTGACCAGATCATTGATCAACAAATCACTCAAACGAGATGTGGAAACTCATATCCTATTTATCTTCTTACATTTAAGAACCTCCCCATTGAGGATGCTAAGTGGATGCCTGAGTGATATTTTCACCAGTACCCTGATTTATTGACTACTTTTTTATCCCGCAATTGAGGGCAATTGCGATTTCAAGCAAGAGGGATGTTACGAGAATTGGAATTATCCCATTAATTTAATCCTTCAGTATTTAGTTTAGTGAGATCCAGCATTTTTGTCATGCAGTTGATGCATGTGCGCTCCCTGCTCTAAAGTGATGCATGTGTGCTCCTACATGGCTGGATATACGTCTGTAGCTATATGAGTGTGTAGATTTCTGTGCACCACTTACACGATGATGGTATGTGTAGCATGTGTGCACCATCCATCTGATTGTATTCATGTGTAGCATCAGGCGCACCATGAGATGGTATGTGTCGCATGCGTGCACCATTCATCTGTGATTTATTGATTTGATGCTGCTATAATACTGAAAGGTTGATTGCTTATGGTGATGAATTCCAAGGTTATCTTATGCTTGAAATATTTCATTACTATTGATCGTGTGAATCCAAGGGAAGAGTAATTGATTGGGCGATGGCATCTGGCAAGCATGATCCGCCATATTTTGGGCACGTAGGCGCAACTCTAGTGATGTGCAGATGAATAAGGTGTAAGCCTAATTTTTGATATTACAAAAGCTTATGCACATATTTGAATTTTGGAATATTAGTGGCTTGGCTAAGTGTATAAACTAAAGTTAGAAAAAAAGCTTTATTTTTAGAAAAAGCCAGCTATTCTAGAAGGTGGATGGGCTTTTGTAAAAGGGTGCATGGAGGAAAGCACAGGGGCTTTGGTATGATTTTTGCTCGAAAGCTTTTTGAGAAATATACATAAATACATAGGAGGTGGAAGGAGAGCACCACTCCTATGGGGGAAGAGTGTACCTAGTACGCTTGTTCTATCTCTTCTATTTGTGAGTTTTGAGAGTTTGTGTGTATTTTCGAAGAGTGTTGCTGTGTTTTTCAAGAATTTGCAAGTTCTGTGAGCGTTTCCCATCGTAGTTTTGCAAAGTGTAAAGTGGCTGGTCTCAGCCAAATGTGCATTTGCTCTATGAGTAGAGGAATTCTCCTATGGAATATTATTTCACAGGAGGGAATGGAGATAGATCCCAACCAAGTGTCAGCCATACAACATGCCAAACCACCCAAAAAACATAAACCAGCTTCAGATATTTATAGGCCAGATTAAATGGCACTGCAGATTTCTTAGATACCTTGTTGATATATGCTATCCACTGACAAAACTCACAAGAAAAACTGAGCCATACATCTGGGGTGATCCACAACAATATACTTTTAATATCCTAAAGAAAATGTTGATGGAAGCACCTATACTACAACTCCCTGGCTGTGGACTCTTCCATTTGAGGTTTTTGTTGATGCTTCTGATGCAGTAGTAGGTGCAGTGCTTATGCAGCAAAAAACATCTAAGTAGTTCACACCAATTTACTATGCCAGCAGAACCTTAACAAAGCATGAAAAGAACTATGCAGTCACAGAGAGGGAAGCACTTGGAATTATCTATGCATTGCACAAATTTAGGCATTACTCATTGGGCAACAAAGTGAATTTTCATATAGACCATCAAGCTCTCGTTTACTTGGTGAATAAATAGCAATTAACAAGAAGATTGGCCAGATGGATGCTCTTGTTGTAGGAGTTTGACTATAGAATTGTGCATAGGCCTGAAAAGCAACATGCCATTGCTGATTACTTGAGCAAGCTGCAATCAAGGGAACCAATAGGTATACCAGATGAACTTCCTGATGCATGCATTTTTATAGTAAGAATTGAAGAACCACCAAATTGGTATGATAAAATGTTGTTCTTTCTTACTAATGGTTTGATCCCTGAAACATTAACTAGGGATCATAGAAAGAAACTTGTTTTACAGAGCAAACTTTTCCTAGTAATTGCTGGTGTTTTGTATAGAAGAGGAATTGACCAGGTGATCAAAAGATGTGTGCAAGATCATGAGCAGAAGGCTATCCTAGCTGAAGCCCATGGAGGACCAGCAAGAGGACCTTTCTCTAGAGATATTACAGGTAAAAAGATTTTGCAAGCTAGTTTGTGGTGGCCTACAGTTTTAAAAGATGCTCATAATTGGGCCAAAGCATGTTTTCCATGTCAGAGAGATGATAGGCCACTTAACAGTGACAGGATGCCCCATCAACCAATTCTCCCCTTGGGACCTTTTCAAAAATGGAGACTAGATTTTATTGGACTCGTCAAACCTCTGGTAAAGTTTTCATGTAATCAATATATTTTGGGTGCCACTGACTATTGTACAAAATGGGTTGAAGCTATAGCACTGAAAACATGCAAGGCTAGGACTGTGGCACATTTCCTTTATCACAACATTGTCATTAGATTTGGTGTTCCTATCAAAATAGTGTCTGACAAAGGGACCCATTTCATCAATAAAACAATTTAATTTAGGAAGATGACTAAAATGCACATGAAGTTGCATAAAAAATCTGCAACCTATTAGCCACAAGCCAATGGGAAGCCTGAGAGCTCCAACAAATTGATGAAAAAGTGTATCAAAGAATACTAGTAGCTGATTACCCAGAAAATTGGGATCAGCACTTGGATTTAGTGCTATGGGCACTTAGAACAAAACAAGGTTGCAACTAGATTAACACCTTTCAGATTGGTGTATGGTTGTGAGGTAGTAGTGCCTATGGAATTTCTTGTAGGTAGCTTGAGAGTGGTAATAGATAATAGACTATCCCCAGAAGATCCCATCAATGCTAGATTAGAATAACTTCTACAATTGGATGAGGATAGGCTCACAAGCTCACATATTCCTAATATTGTTTAAAAATTTTCAAAAAAGGAGGGTAGCATGGATTAATAGAAACATAAAATTTAAGTTGTTCAAGAAGGGTGATTTAGTGTAAATGTTCAACACAATGTTGGGAAAAATGCCAGGGAAGTTTAAGCTGAGATATGATGACCCATTCAAGGTAACTTTTTGATGCTTTTGATCAAGGCACCTTCCAATTGGCTTACCTTCATGGCAATACATTTGATAGACCAGTGAATGGTTTTAGGCTAAAACCTTATATTGGGCCTGACCCCACTCAAGCAAAGATAAATACAATCTCTCTGCAGCTCTCTACTGACATCAATCAAGATGATGTTTGTGTTTCTGGCCAAATTGGTATGAGACACCCAGAGGTAATCGTTCAGTACCTAGAGGAGCACACCAAAGCAATACAAGACAGCCATCATGAGGAAGAAAAGACAAAGCAATCCATGCTTCAAGCTTTGGAAGATGCTCAGTACTCCAAAGATGAAGCTACTATGGTTGTGTATGGCCAATCTTTGGTAGAACGCCTATGGGATACACCTTTAGCAGGAGAAGAGCTATTAGCTAGCCCGACAGAGCCCAAATCTGCCAAGAAAATTAAATTAAATCCTCGGGCAAAATCCATACTTGCAAAGATAGATACCTGGAAAAAACCAAAGGACATTTCCAGTCTATTGCTCACATCGCCTCCCAAAAGCCCCTTTGAGGCCTTTTCCCCTGTCCACAAATTGACAGATTTGCAGCAATCCCCAACACAAGATGTGACCAATCAGCCAGTAGCAAGAATAGTCTCCAACATGGAGGTAGAAAATGCCTTGCATAACTATTTTGATAAGCAAAGAAAGGTACAGATGCAGCTATGCAAAAGCAAGTGCAGGAGTTGACAGAAGATAAGAAGGTGGTACACGAGTATATGCTTAAGCAGTCAAAAATGCAAAAGAAGTTCAATGACACTCAGTTGGAACTAGAGGCAATCAAGAAACAATATGCCCAATACAGAGAATGCAGGACAAGCAAATCTCAAAGCTCACTGCCCAAGTGAGAGTACAAAAGGAATGCCTGCCAACTGTAACAACTTGGCTACAGGAAATGAAAGCAAAAAATTTTTTACAACTAGAACGAATGGGTACAGCCCACACAGACTTAAACATTGAAAATATGAGGCAGTCCATCAAGCGAGCGATGTCGAGCGAGCGGGACCAAATAAGCGAGCGAGAAAAAGCGAGCAAGGTAGAAATGGTTGGGCTACCAACACATAATCTCATTGTATGTATGTACTTATCATTAATAAAGATTTATAGTGAACATGATTATAACATAATATTGCAAGTGCACATTAGTAATAGTGTTCTATATTCTATGAGATGAGCTTAAATAGAAATACTTTGGCTATTAATAATAGGTACTATATAGTTGAAGTAAATCACTTGAGAAAAACATAACCTCACTGTATGTATGTATTGATCGTTTAATAAAGCTTTATCGTATCACCATAATTTTAAAGATGACTATAACATAAGCTTGTAAGTCTACATTAGTGATGGGATTATTAGATGAGCTTGCATAGAAATAATTTGGCTACCAACAAGTAGTATATATTTTAAGTGCATCATTCATTAAAAACTTCAACATTGAATATGATTATAGCATGTTATTACGAGTGGCCTTGGTCTAAATCTAGTGCAAGAAACTGGCTAAAAATTCCATTAAATTCACATTTTGATGGATGATTTTTTTCTAAATGGTGCAGAAGTTCATGATAATCATCTAAATCATGCCTTGCCATTCGTTTTGATATGTAACATGACCCCATTTGGATTGGTAATTCAAAAGATACAGGACATTGAAATTCTCATGTTTTGGGCCAAAAGAGGGAGCGCGTTAACGCGCTGCCTGTTTTGGCACAAAAGATGAGAATCTTGGATGTGTGCTACCTGTTTTGGCCCACGCAGCTATGCAATATAAACCAGACCTGCGCTACTTCTTTCTCACGTTAATTCCTTCATCCTTATCCCTGAGACCCACAATTCCCTAGATAGTTCCTGGCCACATGTCTACATTTTAGGCCCTTACTTAGATGCATCCTTTTTCACCCCTCTCTTGGAGTTCCTTTTAAAAACAATTGCCCCTTGGCAATTTGCACATTTAGATGCACCTAGGCCCTAGCCCTATTAGAACTATCTAGTCAATGCCATTACGCCCTCACCTAGGACCTTGGCAGTTACTTCTCTTGACCATTTAATTACGCACATTAATTATTACAAAAGTTGGTCATCTAAGAGAAAATGCCCACCGATCTATCCGAGGTCATGCTATTCTCATCTTTTGTGCCAAAACAGGTAGCACACATCCAAAATTCTCATCTTTTGTGCCAAAACAGGCAGCGCATTAACGCGCTCCCTCTTTTGGCCCAAAGGATGAGAATTTTGAGGTCTTGTATCTTTTAATTTACAAATCCAAATGGGGTCACGTTACATATCAAAAGAATGGCAAGGCATGATTTAGATGATTATCATGACCTTTTGCACCATTTATTAAAAATTCATGCATCAAAATGTGAATTTAATAAATAATTAGCCGATTTCTTGCATCGGATCTAGAGGAAAGTTTACCTAATAGGGACAATGCCAATATATTGTCTATTTTGGATTCTACCATTGATTTCTATAAGCAAAGATTGATTTTTTTTGGAATTTAATTCATTTTAAAGAAAGGGATGTACTAACACTTTAGATTTTGTTGGATTGGTGGGATGTAAGAGTGATTCGTTAGGGAGGGTTTTTTTGCAAACAGAAAAACATGGGTTTTGTTCCAAGAGTGAATAGAGTTTCAAAAACCAAGCATTTGCATATGCATGTAATGTGGACTATTCCATTCAAGAAGTCCTAGGAAACTTTTGACTTGTGTGGAAGATTTCATTGGTGATCTTACTTATGTTGGTGGAGAGAGAGAACTTGATTATGGAGGATTACAAAAAATCGAATGAGTAAAAGCTACTAATGATGCCTTGGCAATAACATAGGTCCAACTCTCTGATGGACTTTTGAAGAATTTAGATAATTGCTAAAATAAGTATTTGTCAATCTATTATTGTTTTATTTTGATTATTTTTTTCGCTCGCTCACTTTTTCTTGCTCGCTTTTTTGGTTCGCTCACTTTTCCTTGCTCGCTTTTTGGTAATCCTCTGAAAATATTATACTGAAGGAACGAATCCATGCATTGGAAGGAGTTGAAAAACACCTCAAGGACATGGCAGAAGAGGTAGATGGAGTTTTCCTCAACTCCTCCAAAATCAAAGATATGAAGAATTAGTTGGTAAAGACGTTTCAAGACCTATGGTCAAATCTCAAAAAACACATGTCCATAATTGCTCAAAGACCTTATGATGCCTTTGTGTCTGCTACATATGTATATGATATCATGGCACATGAATTAGAGACGCTCCGATCTAAACCACAGGATGCAAAACAGAGATAGATGCCCCATGCATGATGACACATCATTGTTTGATTTGAAAGCACAGTTTGAGAAGCTGGCCGCAACACACTAGTAGAACCTATCAATAGAGTTGGGTGCAAAGCACACCACCTGCATGGATGCCATATATAAGGACACAAAAAACACAACAACCCCAAGCCATGCCTTAGCCCCCGGTGCAGATATTGCAGAAGAATAGACAACATTTGAGGAGGAATCAGATCTGAACAAGTACTACAAAGAGGATGCAGATGAGGTAGAGCTAATTGTTGCTAAGGGACTAGTCATAGTCCAGAACTCCACCCACACCATCAAAGTTTAGTTAATGGATTACTTCCAGTGAAGTGTTTGAGTCCTCCACTTTTTTTGTAAAAATGTTTTACCATCAGGTGTGTCAAGTGTTGAGGATGACTCCTCCACCCATGTGGACCTCAACCAAGGAGGGTTAGTAGACCTCTAGTAAGGGGGGTTCTAATAGCAAGTAGTGGATACTCTTGTAACTATAGGGACAGCTATAAGTATCCCTAACAGCATGTAGTAGTGGCCTTATCCACCACATCATTTCTGGGACTATGCATGTTTTTTATTATTATTTGACTGAGGCCGGAATACCATCGGATGTTGTTATAAGAAGTTGGTCATCACCTCTTGCATGGAGTGAGTTGTTGCTATCTACTATAATACAAACTATATGCAATATTTCCACTCTACAAATGATTGTCTTGGCTATTTGTATGCTTTGTACTATCTCTTTCTTTTTCGACATTAGTCAGATTTAAGTCCCGTGACCCTAGCATTCCCATTGCCAGGAGTGGATGTGTGTAGGTGTTTTTTAGTCTTTTGGAGACACCACTAACAGGGTGATATTGGGTAACATTATTTCAAATGAGATAATTCCTTGTCCATTCAACTTCTATGTGTTCGCATTCCCACAACCACCCAAAGCCTTTGGCCATGAGATATGGACTACAAGCCCACATTGGCAGGTTAGCTAGTACTACTAGCTCTAGTATGTCCTCTCTGGTGGGGAAAGCTAAGGACTCCTAAAGGATACAACACTAGCCCCTAAAGTTAAGGATTATTGGGTGTAAGGGTAGGATCTTGATGTTGGCATCATTTGCAAATTAAAGGTCTCCACTAAAAAAGACCATGGAAAAAATTGGGTGGGCATGGTTGGAATGGCAGTGAAGGATAGAATCTAACTCAGAGGGAGGGTGTTAGTGATGTGAGGTCAAGGTAATATTGGACAGAGGCTACTCTAAGGATATTTAGATGGAAATGGAGTGTTTCCTCTACCCTATGTGGTTTTGGTACATGAGTTCCTAAATCAACGAATGCCCATAGGATCCGGTCATATTCCTCTTCCTACTAGCTTTCAATCTCTGGCTCCTCTTTAGGTAGGTAGCAAGCCTCCCCTTATTGATCTCATAATTGTAAGGAGAATTCATTTTGTGCATGCAAGTTGGCATGCAAGGCTTCTATCTGTTATTGCTAAGTTGCATGGGCTTGCTTTGTGTTATTTTTGTAGGCCTTGAAACTTTCTTTTGATCTCTTTTCAACGTTGTTTGAGTCTATCTACATGGCTACTAGTTCACCCTTGAGGAGAGTGAGTTGCTCCTTTAGTGCAATGGTAGTAGTACAGCCAGCTTGTGCCCTTTCTTGCAATTCCTTGCTAGCTAGTTGGAGAGACACCACCTTGTTATGCTCTTTTTGCAATTCTTGCACCAAGTTTTTGGCCTCGAGCTTGGTGAGGGCAAGGTCGGTGGAAATGGTTAATAGATTTTCCTACCCCCATTTATAGATATTCAAAGCTGTTAATGTCCTATGCATTAGTAACTCCATGAAGCAATATTTCATGATGGTGGTCTTCTCAAGGGCCTTGTCTCTGAGCACCCAGTACTCGTCTGGAGAGATATATCTAGAGGAAGAGCCATGGCCCAAGGCTTCCATTCCAAGCAAGGCCTAATGGATCAGGCTATCTTTTGATGGGCTCCTTGCCTTTGATAATGGTGAGCAAGGACTCCATTTGTTGTGTTATGTCATGGGACTTGCCTTCAGGTACAAGGTCAGAAGGTTTATCAAAGTAGAGCAACAATTCTTGATCTAGTTGATTCTTATGGGGATCCACCGAATGTTGTTGTTGTTGTGCTAGAACTTTGAAGGTCACAATTGGAGGCATGGGCACTTGATAGCTATTGCTACCCATATGAGAGGTTGAGAGTTGGAATTTAAGACCAAGGATGGAGGCTGCCACCTTTCCTTGATGTAAGACATCTACACACCAAGCCACAGCTTCAACTCTCCCTTTTTGGTTCTTAGATTCATCTTGTCCTTCTATAGCCATGGATTTATATAGGCCTTCTCTTGCTCCTTCTTGGATTCATCTTGGCCTTCTGTGGTCATGGCCTAGTTGTTGGTGGGTATTACAAGAGCGGGTTAGAGAGGCCTTGGATTTATCCAAAGGTGCCGAGAGGCCACCTTTTGTGCAACATATGAGTGATAAGGGGCATGATCATCATGGGATTCCAATTTCTTACCTCGGCTTGGCACATTGTAGTTGGAAATGAATGGTATGCCTTGATTTTCCAATTCTCTACCTCAGCTTGGCACATTGAAGTTGGAAATGACTGGGATTGCCAATTTTCTACCTCAGCTTGGCACATTGTAGCCCATATAGAAATAGTATGCCTTGATTTGAATTGAATGGGGGTGTTGTGGTAATCAAACATATCCATTTTTGTCAATAATCTAAATACTCGAGTGGGTTTGGCATAGGCAGGGTCCTTGATGTCATCAAATGGAATCCCCCCTTTGTGCTTCCTATCGGCCTAGTATATGAGCTTACTCAATTTTTCTTCCAAAGCTTAATGTTTTACAAATGTCTTTATCATTACACAAAGACCAAATACATGCCAATGGCATCAATAGTCGGGTAATGCGGCAATGGCTTACTTGGCTTGGTGGAGTTGGATCTCCTATATGGCGGTGCTAGTCTACAATTAGACTACATGTTGAAGCGTCAAATGCAGCGAAAGGAGTTTTAGTTTGTTCATTTTATGTGCTAGGTGTCTTGATGCTAACTTGTGAAAATTTTGACTGGTAGATTGAGGTTTTGATGAAGAGGATTTAATGATGCTGACTTGTGAAAATTTTAGCTGGTAGATTGAGGTGTTTAGTGCATAAAGTGTGAGCTAGCAAGCATTTTTGCTTTTTGGAGCGTTGCAAAATTCCCTCTGGATCAAAAGATATGGCACCAGGAAGGATAGATAGATTTTGATCACAAGAGAGGGCAAAAATGATGATGGTGGCATAGTGATGATGTAGCGCTGTGGGTCACATACTATTGAATGACTGTGCCTGTGGAGAGGCAAGGGTGCCTAGCTGGCACTGATGAGGTGTCATGCTAATGTGGCATCTAACACATGTCAAATAAGGTTGATGATATGAAACTTGTATAGAGTTGCCAAGTGGCATAAAATTGACAAACCTTATCTAGAAGGCTAATCTAGAGTTAACTCCACTCGTGTTAGAATGACCATTGACCAAACCATAGATAAAGTTAACCAACCTTATCTATAAGGTTGACCCAAGTTTTTGTTTATCCGCATTAGTTTAACTAAGGTCTAGAGACTGCCACATGTGAGATTTATAACCACCCTCTGGTGTGGTTTAGGGATTGCCACGTGGTGGTGATTCACCTAAACGTGGATGAGGCTAAAGCAGTTGGAATCGTCTGAGCTACCGATGGAATTGAAGGAAATTCCATCAGAGGGGAAGTCCGTTGATGAAGGAGTCATTTGGTCATTCGAGCTCGTCTATGTGGTCTTTGGATCTGCCAGTTGGTAGGTCGTGGAGCTGGAGCATCGCTGGGGTGTCCGTCCTGCTAGTTGGCCTTGCAAGTCAGTCGTGCATAGTCTTGGCATCTTGGACCTTGATGGTGGCCTGGATGCGCTGTAGGGAAAGCGTGAGCCATCCTTTGGTTGTGTAGAGGTTGTGTGTGGCTGTACGCCAGGAGGCAGCGGGTTGATCTTCCGTGTTGAACCGGCTTCATCTCCTGGCTCATCGACCGTCGTGAAGCAGCCACCGTTAGGAGGTCGACTGCAGCAAGGCATTATGAGCCGTGAAGATGGCTTGTCATCGGTTGGAGAAGGAGCTGGTGGCATTGCTGTATGCGTCATCGGTGGCTCTAGCATTCAACTCGACTGTTGAGCATTCAGCGGCAAAGAGGAGCTTGCGGGTCACCTTATAGTCTGCGTACAGTCCATGGGGGGTGCCAGTCATAGAGCAGTCGCTTCTACATCATTTGTAGGATCTTTGTGTTGGGAAGCCTTCGTGTGGAGATCCTTGGAGATGCCTGGATAGTCGGCTATCGAGTTGAGGCATTGAAGTAGACTGGCTAGAGTTGTAGACGTCTGAGGAAGAGCAAAGCTGCTAGTTGTGGAGGCTGACTCTTTTGCCTTGTACCCTCAACCCTTTGTAGAGTATCGTGTCTGCAATATACTCCAGCACCAAAACCAAAGTGGCTAAATCCTCTCAAACCAAGAAGTGCAAAGGAACCATATAGAAAGCATAAACATATCTGAAGTTCCGAATGTCAAAATTGGGCGCTTTCTGCTTCAATACGTATATGGCCTCATAATTAAGGGCTTACTCCTTGATGGAACAAGGTCTTGGACTCTCAAAAGAAATTCTCTCTCGAAGATGAACCTTAATCTCGGAGATGGAGGAGGCCTCGCGGAAGGAGGGCTTGGTGCCTTGACCTCGTGCTCTGATACCATGATAGCAGAAGTGAGAGAGGGGGAGAGAGAGGAGTGCACAAAATCTAGCTACCTGTACACTAAGTTGTATTGAACATGAACATGAAGATAGTGAACCCCTTTGGGTTAGGGTTAGGGTTTGCCCCTATGCCCTAGAGGTATGGTGCAATTTACACCATCCTCAACAGTAGGCCTATGGTGGCCCATGATTTTTGTGTATGCAATTGGATTTTTTTAATGCTATGACTCTTGCTAGAGAGTTTCTATACCATAATAAAAGGATTATATGCCCCTTACTAGTGTACTTATCAACAATCAACATTTTGAGAAATGGGGTATTGACTTCATCGGCCCAATAAGATCAACGGCAGCCAAAGGCACATAGGTGGAGTATGTTATTGTTGCAATTAACTACTTTACCAGGTGGGTTGAAGCTAAGGTGACATTAAAATATGATGCTACAAGAGTGTCATATCATGCTTTGGATGTCTTATGGGTTTGCCTAGAGAGTGGCCTATCAACCTTGATGGTCAAAGTAAAATCCTTGCCATCTACCTCCACTATTTTGATGAACTCTTGCTCATCACAAACCCCACCTCAGCCAAAGCAACCACCCCATGAGCAAAGCAAATATGGATGAGGAAGGATGTGCTACAAGATCGACATATGTTGAATGAAACACACCCTTCAACGTGAGTCTCTTAACATGCAATTTCATTCTAAGGGGACTCATTATACAAAGTAAGGAACAAGAAGATATAGTCTCACAAGGTTTCAAAGGCCTTACTATATGCCTAGGGATGCTACGAGGGCAACTCATAACTCTGGATACCAAAGCTTTACTTACATGATACACACTGATTCCTTGTCTGCTCCAAAAGTGTCCATGCACATCTACAACCCCAAGGGTAGGAATTGAGGCCCAGAAATATACAACAATCCCCACACCAAAAGCACCCACAATAGATACACAAGAACCTACTCCTAAAAATGGAGTAGAACCACAAGAACCTACTCTAAGGTCTACCTTAACCCCACCATCATTGGGGTTCCACTCGCTCAATACTAGAATACAATACAACACAAGGAATCTCAAAGATAAGGTTTCAAAGCAACATCCCATCCACATCCATGATAGCAATTACACAAGAACGTGCTCCTTAAAATGGAGCAGCATCACAAGAACCTACTAAATTGGAGCGTTCGATGCATCTTAAGGCACACAGTTACCGCTAGAGAAGAATGCTACACAAACCAAGGTCCTCATCAATGACTCTACAATGCCTTTACCTAGCAGTCCATGATCATTCCTGAAATCCCACCTAATTGACACATCACTTCATATTCTTCATAGTTGTCAACAAGGTATGTGGCATTATGAAAATTCAAAGATTTGTTGATGTTTGATGTAATGGATTCATAGGCACTCACATGCATTCATCACTTTTAAGTCTAGGTGAGACAAAATGTTATGCCTATCCGTACTGAGTGCATGCATTAATACCTCATATTGTCTCTTTTTTGTCATAATACATGTCACATTGCATCTTTGCACAAGTGATGTCATAGGTCTACATTGCACAAGTCACGTCATAGCGTCCCCTACGTCAGTCCTCACACTTTGTAGTTAACATGTTGAGATAATACTAGCTTAAAATAGTAGATCTACATTGCACAAGTCAATTCATAGGGTCCCCTACATCAGTCCTCGCACTTTGTAGCTATAGGGAATCCTCAAAAACACACAATCAGCCATAGGTCAAAACTCAAGCCCACACACTACACTAAAATAGGTTCATAAAGTCATCACAAAATTGGAATTATTCATAAAATTTGGACATTGAAGTTTTATACTTGAAGGGGACAAAAAAATCTTCATGGGAAGCCCAAAACATGTAGAAAGGGATTAGGAATCTCAGAATCACCACTCAAAGAAGGCAGTGAGGAGGCATTGAATTAAGGTTATCTCATGACACCCCACTCATCTATTATCTCGCCCCATTGAGTTAAGGTTTATTTTAGTGCCGTGGAGTTAGGGATTATTTTAGCATTATAGGGTTGTTATTTCATTGCACCAAATAATGGCTAACTCAATGCATTGAGTTAGCAAATTTAATAAAAATAGGCCCTACGACCTCCACACTAGAAACTCTACCAAAAGTTACTTTGAATTTTTTATTCCCTCCAAAATTCATTCCAAGTCTCCTTGACTACTAAAAATCTTCTCTTGAAATTGGATGATAACCCTAATGTCATGGCCTCGATGGTTCCTAGCTCTAGCTCTGTTAGATCTCAATATGCCGCTTCTTCCACCATAGCATCTTGGATATGAGAGACTTTATCACCAATATGATAGGAATCTTTGGCCTTATGAACTTGCAAGTATGGTAAACCCTTTTACTAGGAAAAACAAAGTGTAAGCGGAGTTGCAAGTCCCAACACAACCATCTATGATAGAAGATATGTAGAATGTATCGATTCCCACCATACCAATGAGTGATACAACACTACCTGTATGATATTTTGAGGGAGGACACTTGTATAGCAAAACCCTTCATCCTTGAGGGCTAGGGAGCTGCCAGCCACCACAAGGCTCTAGAACACAGATGAGTGATTAGAATGAAGTAAGGAAGTGTACACTGTCCATATTACTGGTGTCCCAACCTCCACCATTCAACTTGGACAGGAGGCCAAGAAGGTACTCCATATCCATCAAATGCTCCATAGAGACCCATGCTTGGCATAAATATGCCAATTCCTAGGGCATTTTCAATGCAAACTATGATGGCTAGCCAACCTCATGGGCCAATGCTAGGACTGAGTAGGTCTAGTTCTACAAACCCTACTTTGGCTCGACCGTCAGAGCTTTGGAACCATCCATTGGGACAACTTAGGTATCGAGGGGCATCTCCCTAGCTTGTAAACCCTCCTATAACATAGATGATGCTTTTGGATGAAGCCATGAGGATCCTAGTGCAAGCACTAGGAAGGGGGGCCACAACCAACCTTTACAAGGAGGGGAACTAATCCCTTAAGGAGTAAACCAGCCATCATGATCTCCAAACTAATCATGCAATTTCTAGGTGAAGGAAATCGAGTATCCCATGTGGAAAGGTTTGAATAGATTGCAAAACATTTGAGGATATTGGAGACCTAGATAAGGTGAATTCCTTTGGGTTGGAGCTTGGATGGCAAGGCCGGACGGTTGTTCAAGGCTCTAAATCTAGAGGAGAAAATCAATTGGGATACATTGTGAAAATCATTTGTAGTGGGGTTTTCCCCTAGTAGACCCAAGTGGATCTTGTCTAAAAAAATTTACAAGGTTTTAAAGAAGGAGACACAATCCCTTCGAAATTATATTGCCAAGATAAAGCACCTACACTCACAATGTGAACCTCATGAGAGAATTAGTGATGCATAATTACCGCCATGCTTCCTCATAGGGTTATGAGACCCTAAGCTTTATGATCATTTTTTTCCAATGAATCTTATGGAATTTGAGATTTGGAGCAAGATTGCCATATGCCTGGGTGACAATATGAAGGAGAAGGCTCAAAGGGAGAAAGCCTCATCTACCTTATCTTAAGTATCACAAACCTTCAAGGACAATATGAAGGAGAAGTATCAAAGGGAGAAATCCTTATCTACCTTGTCAGAGGTATCACAGACCTTGAAGAACACAGGCTAAGAATACGGGTCAAGCCACCCGCTAGGGGTATGGACATGGAAGAGTTGGCTGCCAGCCTGCTAAAACAGCTAAGTCAAAAATTGAAGGGAGATCAACTAAGGAACCCCCATCAATACTCACCTATTTTAGAGATGTGATAATGTGTGGTGTGGGATCTGCACTGGAAAACATCCCACCAATGAATTCCCCCACCTTAGGGTCAGGCGTATACACTATTGTGCTCATTGTCCATGAGGGAAATTGTGGTACATCCCAGTGTCAATATCCTAAGACAATACTCACCAACACAAGCCATCTCTTACATTGCCCACACCTCCAAATTTGTCCAATCAAGGACAAGGAGCCATTCCTATTGGAAAGGTCACGATAGGCCCAAACAAGAGAGGAGAAGTGGCTACAACATGGACAGTAGGTTGCCATGTGGGTAGCACATAAAGTGAAGCCTCTGAAGCTACATCAAGGGAGCAAATGTGCAAGAGAGATGGTAGGGCAATGTGCCTTGAATCTAGCCTAGCAGAAAACAACTAAAGATCAACAAAAAGGGCACAAGAGTGGAGAGAGAAAGAAGCATGGTAGGGCACAAGAATGGAGCTAGAAAGAATCATGGCAGGGTAGGTGTGCAGGGCATCCAAGAGTTGTGCAAGGCAAGGCAAGGCATCCAAGCATGGTTGGGTAGGTGTGGAGGGCATCCAAGAGGCCAAGCGGTACAGGAAAGGGAGGACACAGCTAAGATGCTAGTTGGCTGGCCAACCAAGTCAACCAGCACACATCCCCATAAAAGGGGAGTATGTGGGGTCAGTCAAAGGGCCAGTATTTGGCTGATGTGGCCCTACTGGCCAGTAAATTTTGGAGCCCCCTTAGGGCATATAAAAGGAGACCCTTGGGAATTTCATTTATCATCCAACAAGCAGGAGATTAGGGAGAAGGAGCAAAACCAGCCTTACCTTTGGACCTACATCCAAGAGGCAAATTCGGGCCAAAGTTGCTGCTACAGGGATAGAGCGCACTTAGGGTTGGAGCCTAGGCTCTGACTTCTAGGGCAGCAAGGTGCTGAGGTCTTTGGATGAAGAGTCTACATACACTCAAGGTGGAGCACATGGGCAAGGAGATCTAGAGATATCCTACAGATAGTAGAAGGAACCTTGTGATGGTAAGATCAGAGGACCACATCTAGGTGGGACTTTGGATCTATCTTTTGTATTGTGTCCATAGCTTTGGACAAAAATATATCATTTTGGTGGATTCTATATCTAGCTTGGATCATTGTCTCTTTGCTAGTCTGCACATGTATGTGAAGCACATTAATTTAAGAAGTTTGTGATTCCACACACACTATGTGAGATCTTGGGCTATTCTATCAATCTTTTGCTATGCATACCCCCTATTGGTTGATTTCTAACATGGCATCAGAGCCCAAGTAGGTGTTGGGATAAGTATGATCAAGGGCTTGCTCTATGGTGCATATGTGCATCTAGGGGAGTCACATGTGTGTTTTTGTGTGTTGTAAAGGCACATCAAGTGCTATGATGTGTCTAGTGTGTGACCTAAGTGATGATGTAAGACAAAGGCAATCCCACTAATGTAGGGATTGATTCCCACTGATGTACGGATTGATTCCCACTGATGTAGGGGCTGATTGCCACTTATGTAGGGAAGGTATTACCTTCTCCCCCTTTCTATAAGAGAGAGACCTCTCTCTCACAATCATAATAGAGAACTACCATATTTCTTTCATTGTTCTCTCACACCTCTTGCAAGATGCATCTATTCTATCCTATGGGATTCTACACTTGGTATCAGAGCTTTAGGTTCTAGATCTAGCCTAGCCTAGCATTAGATGCTATCTCAAGCATAAACTACAAGTTTCTTCATCTTCTCCATTTTCCTCCTTCTTCCCAAAATCTTTGAGAGCTCTATTCTCTCCCTATAAATGACCATTGCCCAAACCCTTTGAGCTGCAAACTCCTCATATATGGGCAAAATTCTAGCTACAAGCATTTGGTGAAATTTTGTCTGTATGCATAATGCCAACACTCACACTCCTCGATGAACATTTGCACAATTTTGCCTCTATACCTACCTATTTGCAAATTCCTCTGAGCCCGTTTTGGATACACTGAGGCCTGATATCTAGATGATTGACAGATCAATAGAGGCATGGACCATTCTAAAGGATCTGTATGAGATAGATAATACATCCCGGATCTTGACTCTTCAGCATCAACTCTATAACATGGATATGGATGAGGTAGATTTTGTTCATGACCACTTAACGAAGGTCAAGGTGATAAGGGATCAACTAGCATCGGTTGATTAGAAGGTAGACTCAAGCCAGTTGGCCTTGATGGTACTTGGGATGCTGCCTCAAAGTTTCAAAAGTTTTGTTATAGTTGAGACAATAGTATAGAGGACCAAACCTCTAATTTTTTAGGAGTTGGGTCCATTATTGCTACAAGAAGAAGCTAGGGAGAAGCTATACAACAAAGACAACAATGACAAGGTGTTACTCTGGCAAAGGACAAAGTGAGGGCAAGCCCTAGAAGGATGATTTTGGAGATGATGATGAGACTTCTAGTAAGAAGAGGAAGTAGAAGGAGAATTGATTCTATTTTGATGAGCCAAAAGCCATTTTGTAAAGGATTACAGAAAGAAGAAGGCAAATTAGAAGAACAAGGAGTCCCGACTCAGATTCAAATGGTGTTATGAAATCCAAAGCTAATGTGGTAATCAAAGAACTGTTGTTGGTGACATCTCCATGTGTTACTGAGGTCACACATGCCAACTTAGAAAATCATAGTGAAGAGGTCTGATATTGAGATGTGGGCTGATGTATGTGTGTAGAAACTAATGCCAAAAATAGTCAACAAATGTGACTATACATGGGTGGCATGTGTGCATGCAAGAAGAATGCAACACTCTTGAATCGAAGAGGAAGATCACCCTACTAAGTGTCACACTAAGTGATGAATTGTTGAATGCCTGGTGTACTGAACTAGTGCCAGATGTGTGAAAGTGAATACCCATGATAAATCTGATGGGACTAATGCCGCTAGGAACTAATCGGGTATTGTGGCAATGGTTAACTTGGCTTGGTGGAGTTGGATCTTCTCTAAGGCAATGCTAGTATATAGCTATACTACACGTCGAAGCATCAAATGCAGCAAAAGAATTTTATCTTAATTCATTTTATGTGCTGGGTGCGCTGCAAAGGATTAGAAGATGGTTCCGATGATGCAGATTTTATGACGATGATGATGACTTGTGGAAATCTTAGACAGTAGATCTAAGGTACTCATCAATGCATAAAGCATGAGCTGGCAATCATTTTTGTTTTTTACAGCTCTGCAAAATTCCTCTTGGATCAAAAGATACAGCCCCTACAGAATAGGCCAACAAACTTTAATTTCAAGAGAGGGCAAAATGATGAGGTGGTCCAGTGGTGTGGCAGGTCACATGCCAATTGAAAAATTATGCCTGTGTAGAGAATTGTGCCTACATGGCACTACCAATGTGGCACATATGGGTAAGGTTACTGGCCAAACCTAACCCCACTAGCCACTGGCCAAAACCTAACCCCAAAGCAACTTTAACTCAACCCCAAAAAATAACTTAACTCAAGGAGTAACAAGGTCAACCAACCCTGGTCTAGCCTTATCTTCCACGTGGCAAGAAGGTGACCATACCCTCTGTCTGTGCATTAGGGACTCTAGTTCGGGATAAGCATAGATGAAATCATGGAGATTTTGTCAGAATCATAGAGGATTCCATCGATTGCAAGACTCCATTAATCATCATCATTTCTATGTGAGAGCTGCCGGGTCGACTGGTGGTTGTCAATGGAGGTCGCAACTCATGCTGTTGATCTTTTGTATCTCATTGTGGATGCTACTTGTAGGTCGCGTGGGAAACAATGTCGGTGCTCAGAGCTACTTAGGCCTGGCAACTATGTGCTAGTCATTGTGGTCTTGCTACCCATGTTGTGTGGAGACCATTCTATGGAGCCGATTGTGGGTATTGTGCTTGCATTTGTTGAGTTGCAAGAGCCCATAGTTGAAGGGAGTCACCATTAGAGGTCAGCTTGTCGGGTTGTGAAGGACTACATCGATACCTTGGAGGTTCCCTTGCCCCTATTCCCCTCCAAAGTCTATTCATCCTCCTCAATACCTTGGCCATCATGGATTCATCCTCCAAAGTCTATTCATCCTCCTCAATACCTTGGTCATTCTACTCCTTCGGACCTTATTTTCCTAAGCACTATTCTTCATCCTTAGCTCCTTGATGAGCCCACTCCACCAAGTGCAGGAATTGTATTTTGCCATTGTACTTGGCCAGTCGTGAGCTTGTGATATTGCATACAAATATATGGACCGAGTTTATAGTGGTTTTGTCTCTTGCTGCTAACTGCCTTCAATCCAGACTCAAATGCCTTCTCAAAATTTGTGAACCAATCCATTTCAAGATCATCCTCTAGGATTGCCACCAACCGAGCTAGCTGTTGACGTGACACATAGCTTAGACTTTTCTTTAAGACAACAAAATCTAATAAAAAACTACAAACCAAGTGTAGTACCTCATCTAACACCTTGCTAATCAAGTAGCCATGTCATCTTGAAGAGCTATCTTCATCAAAGTAAATATCGCCCCACTGAGCAGAGGCTAACTGTCCTAGGTTTAGGTGTGCCCTGAATCAAAAAAATTCCTCCAGCAGTGCCACACTTAGACAAATAGGGACATCATCAATTATGATCATATGATCCTTAGCATCAAAGTGAGAAAGTGGGGAGGGAGAAAAAGAGAAAAAGAGAGAGAGAGAGAGAGAGAGAGAGAGAGAGGAGTGCACGTGATATAGCTACTTATACACTAAGTTGTATTGAACATAATCATGAATATATATATGAGAACCCCTTAGGATTAGGGTTAGGGTTTCCCCCTAATGCCTTTAAGGTATCGTGCAATTTATACATGATCCTTAACACCCCCTCTTAAAGTGCATATGATGGCATCCAAAACTAAAAAAGAAAATGGAAAAGAATTAGAGTAGTATGTGCATGTGTGAGCATAGTAACTACATAGTAGAAGCATGTACAATGAGTATAAGTTATGATCATGTACATAAATGTGAATTTCCCCCTCTTAAGTTGTGGATAATTCTTCACATTTGGAAATAAAACTCAAAAGATAAGATGAAGGAAATCCAAAAAATAAGATGCATGCCTAGATCAAAGACTAGTCGATCAAACGATGACTATGTGAAGAACGGAGTGTATGCCTCCATGCCGAACATGTCAAAGTTGAACATGCCATATGCCACCGTGGACTATGTAGCTACTCTATAGAAGAGGCATTTGGAAGTGAAGCTAGTTGATATATGTGTGAAGAAAGAATCTGGTAGGTTGTCATGAACAAGGGTGTCACCAACCCAAAAGAACTGACAGCAATGTCGAAAGTATATTACAATAGAACTATCAAATCTATGAAATGATGTGGGGTTAAAGAAGGCCGCATAGTCAATGTGGATGCAGAAGGTGCAAGTATAATACTCTGCTCTACTGAAGAAGAGGCCCATAAAAATGACAAGGTATGGCAACCTGTCCAACTTGTATGCTCAGCTATCATGAGCAAAAGGTCGTCTGATATGTGCATGGCCAAACATCCATTGGCATGGGATGTAGCATTTGTCAAAGACTCAAGGTGGAGATGATAGAATAAAGGCAAAGAATCCTAAAATACAACTAAGACTGCATAAGATGCCTCATATGAGGTGCCGAATGTTGATGTAGGGAGGATTAATCTGAAGTCCTAGAACCAACCACTAATCTTCATCAAGTATGAACTGTATACAATAGCCATAAGTGCATGCTCAAACACTGAGGTTTCACAAGTTGCACTATGGCTGAACCTGATGATGTCCACTCCATTGGGGCAGGACTGCACTAATGCATAAATGTCCTCATGCTAAGGAATGATCTGATGATCGAAGGTGGTCATAATTGGTTCCAAGCATGATGCAATGCAGCATGACTGAGCCAATGCTGGAATGTCCTAAAGACTAATCTGTTGATTTGAACTAGTGATAGAAAGTGTCCAAGGACATAATATGCTCCGTATCAGAGGTGTAAGCATTATTTGATGGGTGATGGTATAGAATCACACAAGGAGCTGGATGCACTATGGCATGTATCTCCGCATGGGGCTAGAGGTATGAGAGCCTCATACTGAGGACTTACCTACTAAAAACTACATGACCATACATGAACTCTGTTGTGTATCTATATCATCTATGGGTACAATAGATGGAGTCAGATCCATGCATAAATGTGATGGGGGCTATCCACCACCATCACTAGAATCAGATTGTGCTAATGTAGATGGGGCTGCCTTGTGCTAAGGGCTTACCATCAAATGTGCCTCATGCCGAGGGCTTACCACATCAAATGTGCATGATCAAAAACTATGGGCTGATCCATGCTAACATGTGGTACATGTACATCTAATCTATTAAGACCAATGAGACTCAAGTCATCGTCGTAAATTGGTACATACCCTATGGCAATGAATGGTCAAAGTAGGTTCTCTTTCCACTCATGGATCTTGTTCAAAGTCATGGCTGGTGTATCATCAACTATAGGATCTAAATGTTAGAGGCTTACTCATGTAGTATCTACCCATGAGAACAATTTATGAAAGCTACCACTAGGGTCTTATGCTCAAGCTGCTGCCACTAAGGGCTTATGTTGAACCTGTAAATTTGAACCAAGTCATGTGATGGAAGAACAACTTTGTGCTGAGGATCAAGCCTATAACATAATGGTGACAACTATGTGTTGGGAGTAGCCAAGAGGCTATATAAGGCTGATGTGTATGTGTGGAAAACAATGCCAAAATATGGTCAATAAAAATGATTGTACATGGGTGGCATATGTCCATGCAATATGAATGCAATAATATTGAATCCAAGGAATATGATTGCCAAGTGTCACAAAGTGTGATGAACTACCAAATGCCAAGAGACTGAGCTAGTGTCAGATGTGTGAGTGTGTGTATAGATGATCAAACCGAATGGACTCACGCCACTGGGAACTAATTGACAAAACATGCGTGCCTCAGGATCTATGGAGCACTCTAAGGTGGATGGAACCTATGTGGAAACATGATGAAGAGAGTGCTCATGACATGTATCTCAAGTCAATTAGGTTCCAAGATAGATTAGCTTGGACTCATAAAGAGAATCTTGAGATAGTGCAAAGTGCTTGATTGATTTTACTTCAAATGAACCTCCCTTTTATAGGTGAGGGTATTTACATCCATTTTGCTTGCTCACATGTGGGATATCTCCTCCATGCCATGTGGCAACTTTCCCTTTGCTCATACCTTTGCTCTACATGTGCTCATGGCACCATAACTCTCAACACCTCCCCTTGGTGCCATGATCCTTTGGCTACTGCAAGGTGGTCAGATGTGAGTTACATTCCATCACCTCCCCTTAGTGCATGCATTGCTACTTAAGGTGGTCAAGTGTGGCTTTTACATGTCAATACCTCCCCTGGGTGCTTTCATAGCTACTCTCAGGTGGTCAGGTTTGATTACAAAACATAGGCAAGGTTGGCAAGGTTTTTTTTTCTTCTCAACACATTTCATTTATGTCATCTTTTGGCTCATGGCTTGATGACGACTCATTATTCTTTGCTTGATGCATGATGCTTTGTTCTTCCATGTGCCTTGATGCTTTGTGTGGATGCCATGCTTCGGGCTATGGTCATCTCATACACTTGTGCTTTTGGCATGCTTATGACAATAATGTGTGCATTCATGCTTTGCTTTTCCATTTGTTGCAAAGGTCTTACCAATTGAATTCTTTCAATATTGGCAGTGTCTAATTGCATACAATGATTCTGACATGACAGGTGCGTAGAGCTTGAAAAGACGATCACTTTTCCTTTTTGGAGCGTGTCCAAATTCTTCTTGGATTGAGAGTTACGGCTTGTCGAAGGTTCTATGAAGAAGAGGGCCTTTGATGATGTGGCACAGGGATTCACATGCTGAATTCCATACTGTGCTTACAAAGGGACTCTGTGCTTGGAAGGCACTGCTGACTGTGCATGCTTATGTGGCAATCTTTTGACCCAAGTAGGTGAACCCATGGTTACATTAATTTTACCATGGTCCAATTGAACCTAACCATAAACTTTAACCAAGGTTAACTTAACCATAGTGATTTCAAACTCAACCAAGGGTGCATCTAACTAATCCTGGTTAGTTATTATCTGACACGTGTCATTCAGTGGAACCTTAGCAAGAAAAACTTTAGAGATGCAGAGAATTGCAGCGACGACGGCTCGCAAAGGAGATGATGGCGCACGATCTCTGCTACTACCTAAAATCCGTGGTTGTTGGAAGGAGCTGCCCTTGAAGCTGAGCGTTGGAGCTTGTTGCAGAGTCACGGGTAGGTAGGCCCTTTGCTAGTACTGCTGGTCGAGCTTTGGAGCTCTGTGGATCTTTCTGGTCTGCAGCTAGCCGTAGGTGTCGAGGGAGCACAAAAGCTATGGCTCTGTGGAGCTGCTGGACGACGAGGATGCTGGTGGTTGTGTAGAAGCTTTGGGTTCTGGAGCCAGCCGTGGAGACGAGAACCCGTTGGCATTGAGTAGCCAGTCTGTGGCTGTGAGCGCTGGAGCAGCCGGTCGTTAGCCATCTCGGTTAAGCTTGGAGAGGTCGATGGCGTTGGAAGCAGGAGCTCGTTTTGTTGATTCAGTCGAAGATTGTAGCTAAGAAGAAACACTCTCAAAAACTCATCACATCCACACTGGGTGTCGAAAGAAGCCTGGCGTCGTTCCGCTATGTGCAGCCTGTGAGATTTAGAAGTCACTGGGAGCTTTCTTTGAAGCTTTCGGCTGTTTTGTAGATGGGAACCTGTCCGCCTTGGTGTTGCAGGAGCCAACTGTCTGACGAGGTTCCAAGCGAAGGCTGTTGGAGGTGGGCTCAGGGCTAGCAGAGCGCATAGCAGAGATGGGCAGCTGTTGAGCGTTATAGAGCCCGTCGTGACTAGATTTAGGCCGTCATAGTAGCAGGGTCGTCGTTGAAGACCAAGGTTGAAAATCTAGACTATGGTAGTCGCTCGAGGCATCTTGGCATCTTGGGCTTGCTTGTAGTGTGGGTCGACTACTGCAGTACTTGGCGAGGCTTGGCACGATGGAGAGGCTTGGAGCGGCTATTGAAGAGAAGCCTTAGTTGGAGATGCGCCTTTGTTGAGTGCTTGTTGATGAAGCAGAAGGTCGGCTGTTGGAGAGAATGCTTGACTCTAAGGTTCTCTCAAAGAGGGAATTTCCTCTCAGAAATCTCTCCCTATATTTCTCCCAAAATGAATACACTCTCTCTCACAAAGGATTCTCACAAAATCTCAAAGCTCTCAATGAACACTCAAGCTCACAATGAATCTCATGAAATGGATGGACGGAAAATTTCTCTCTCAAGGGATGGAAATTTGTTCTCAATCTAAAACTAAAACTAACCTATAACAAAACACGTGCTCCTAAGGCAACCTACAACTAATCTAGGAGACTAGACCTAAGCTCTGATACCATGACAAAACATGCGTGCCTCAGGATCTATGGAGCACTCTAAGGTGGATGGAACCTATGTGGAAACATGATGAAGAGAGTGCTCATGACATGTATCTCAAGTCAATTAGGTTCCAAGATAGATTAGCTTGGACTCATAAAGAGAATCTTGAGATAGTGCAAAGTGCTTGATTGATTTTACTTCAAATGAACCTCCCTTTTATAGGTGAGGGTACTTACATCCATTTTGCTTGCTCACATGTGGGATATCTCCTCCATGCCATGTGGCAACTTTCCCTTTGCTCATACCTTTGCTCTACATGTGCTCATGGCACCATAACTCTCAACACTAATCAAGTAATATGGCAATGGCTTATTTGTCTTGGTGGAGTTTAATCTTCTCTAAGGATGTACTAGTCTATAGCTAGACTGGGCATCAAAGCAAAAAATGTAGCAAAATGAATTTTAGTTCATTCATTTATATGTGCTAGGTGGTTGCAATGGATCAAGAGGTGGTTTTGATGAGGAGGATTGAATGATGCTAACCTATTCATAATTCAAAATGTAGATGTGAGGTGTTCAACGCATAGAGCATGATTTGCGATCATTTTTGCTTCTTGCAACTCCTCCAAACTCCACCTAGGTCAAAAGTTATGGCTTCGAAAGGACGACCAAACTTTGATCTAAAGAGTGCCCAAAAAAGATGATGTGGATGCACTAATGATGTAGGAGTGGTTGGTCACATGCAGTGTGCTTGTGTGGATACATGTGCCTAGGGAGCACCGATGATGTGGCAATGCCACATGTCCTAGTGATGTTGCAACAGTGAATGGACTAATGATGTGTCACGATAGTGATGTGATAGGCCTACGTGGCTGATGACATAACCAATGAGCTGGAACTGTTGACATGTTACTACCACATGTCAGATAATGTGGCACAAGCATCATTGTGTTGGTGCATCAAGATAAGGTGTGCCACATGGCATAGTTGTGACCAACCTAAGGTAACGTGACCCTAAGGATAAGATAGGACATGTGTCATGAGAAGCATCACCAAAATCTCTCCAAGATTCTGTTGTTTCTTTGAAGATTATGTTTCCTAGCTAAGAGATTTGTCAGTGTGCGGATCTTTGTAGATGAGCTCGTGTGTGTGCTTGTGGCTATTATTTGCACATTTTAGGCCATTTGTTTTGATGGAGATGGAGCGATTGTGGCTGTTGCTAGGGCTAGTGAGCTTTGTTGGGCTGCACCTCTCGTTGGTTGAAGTCATCGAGCTTTTATCATCATCGGGTGTTTCTATCATCACAGGTGCTCTCCATCAATGGATCTCTATTTGGAGGAGTCACTTGTGGTTTGCGGTCATTGTGTGCATGAAGCTGAGATGTTGTGTTGCCATTTGTGCTAGGATAGTAGATGGAATTGGAGTTGCTGCCGCTCAATTACGTTGAGGCTAGCCATTGGAGTCGTGTGAGCCAATTAGACGATTGATGGCATGGTTTTGAGCTTTGGTCATAGCTAGCCATTTGATTTCGAGTATTGCACTTAGTCGAGCTATTAGTCAAATGGTGGTATGGATATCACTGTTGAGAAGCCGGCTTGTTGATGGCTTAGCCATGGTAGAGGTGGCCTCTGTTGGTCGGTCGTGCAGCTGCTAGAAAGGTCAGCCATATTGCATGAATATTGTAACCCTTGCTAGTAGTTTCTTGCATGAGTTGTGGTGCTAGGAATGTCACTACTATGGGGCTACTATGTCTTGCTTGTGGGCAATGTAGCTGCTTACGTTGATTGGTGTTGCCCATGTAATGAATCCATTGCATTAACTTTGAGCAAGTGTTGGAAGTTCAAGACTTTTATTCATCTGCTAATACTTGACTAGTTTGAAGTGATAGTTGAAGGGAATATGCCCAATTCTTGTTGTTATTAAATGAAACTCTAACTATTTCAAGAAGAAGAAAACAGTTTTTGAGAGGCTTCGTGCTTGAAAATAAGTACAAATGTGTGTTGAGGTTGATGCATTGATAGGAGACTTCAACATTGAAGCATAACATGGTGGAGACATGCCAACTTATATGGAAATGAGCAAGTATGGTATGCATATGGTGATACAAACTTTATGGAATTCAAAACTCTGCTTTTGTTGTGTTGCAAAGCTTGGTAGTCATAGTTTGAGAAGCCATCTTGCTATTATGTCCTCTTAATAGATCTCGGTTGAGTTGATGATGGCGCTCCTCTTGCCTTTGGCTAGTCGATTCTCTACTACTTGTGAGCCGTTGTGAACATGCTATGTAGAGAGCCTACAGAGAGAACTTTACAGAAGTCCTAAGGTCTGAGATTATTCATGAAATCACTCAAGGAACCTCACAATGAACATAACACTCAAAATATTGAATCTCAAGCTCCAAGAAGCGGATTCCTTAGCTTTTTGAACCAAAACGTAGAGGAAAGGGACTCTACAAGAAGATCTAGAATAGAAATGAAGATGCCTCATGAAGGAAGGCTTGTTGCCTTGATGGAGCAAGGGCTTGCCCTCTATCGCAATGGAAAGAAATATGCCTTGCATTAGGAGGGCTTAATGCCTTGACAAGATGCAAGGGCTTGGGAGCACCATAGGCTTTGATACCATGATAAAGTGGGGAGTGAGTGAGTGAGTGAGAGAGAGAGAGAGAGAGAGAGAGAGAGAGACAGGAGTGTGCATGGCATAGCTAAATGTGCATAAGTTGTATTGAACATAATCATGAATACATACATGATAACCCCTTAGGGTTAGGGTTAGGGTTTGGGTTTGGGTTTGGGTTTGGGTTTGGGTTTGGGTTTGGGTTTGGGTTAGGGTTAGGGTTTTCCCCTAATGCCCTTAAGGCATGGTGAAATTTTCACCATTCTCAACACGTAGGAGTCCAATATCTCCTCTGCCAAAGTTTCATCCCACACCTGCTTCCACTGTAGACGAAAAATGTTAGGAGCTTATTGTTCCTCAAAATTCCTTTGACAATATCATTGTTGAAATCCTCAATGGGATGCAGAGGCAAACACAGGAAGGAACCATGTGCCTCTTTCGGTGATCTACACAATCTCTATGCTCCTCCCCCATAACAATGAACACTGCATAGAGGGTGATGGAAGGTGATGAGTGACAAGATGAAAGAGGCAAGAAAGCAAAGGAAGCTGTCAGGCATGACAGAAGCTAGAGGGCTGTTCTAAGTGACAGAGGCAAGAAAGCTGCAAAAAATTGCAATTGCAAATGATGGAGACTTTTCACTATCACTAACAACTAACCGGTGCCCGTGTTAGAGTAAATTTCACCAAGGCATTAGCAACCAAGTGACCAGCATCTAATTTTTTTTTGCATAATTAAGGAACATCTTAATGGACTTTAGACCTTAGTGCTAACTAGGAGTTGGTCTATCTATTACTTAAAGTAAGTGTCAGTTAGTTTTAACTGATCTAGTCTAGTTAACCTAATTGAATTAGTTAATCTAACCTACCCTAGCTAGCTTAACTAGATAATTAGTCCAACTGTAGTTAGTCAAACTAACCTAATATAGCTTACCCACAGTCAATTCAACTAACTAAATGAAGGTTAACCTAACCTAAGTGTAGTTAACTGGACCCAAGTCCAATTTACTTAACCTAGTTACAGTTAGCTCAACCTAAATCTAGTAAAACTAACCTAACCTAGACTAACACTAACTTGACTAAGGTTAGTATAACCTAACTCTACTAAACTAACCTAGCCTAGACTAACAGTAACACTACCCTAACTAACTCTCTCTTCTTTTTTTTAATAAAATTTAGAACTCAAGGGGGGGGGGGGTAGCTGGTACGAGTGGGGGTAGAGGGGGAATGCGAGGTGAGAGGTGAAGGGGGGAGGGATGAGAGGGTGGGGGGACTGAGGGGAGGTGGATGTAGGAGGGAGGGAGTAGGAGCAAAGGGAGTGAGTTTGATCTGCGATCGGGTGGTAGAGAAGGTAGTAGGCAAAGAGGGCGAGGCGTCGGGCGATGAGAGGTCGGGCGCCGGAGGAGGGGAGTGTGGGCGGCCAAGCAAGCGGAGTGTCGGCGGGTTGGAGAGCACATGCGGCCGATGGAGAGCACATGTGGCCGATCAAAGTGGAGCACAGGGGACTAGGTGGGCGGAGCACCAACAAAGGCAACAGGCGAGGCGGGCACCTCCTACGTGGCAAGCATCGCAGTCATCTGGGTGGTGGTTGTCGCCTTGGGCAGGCCGTCGATGGCACACCGCGCTAAAAAATGGCACTGCAATGCTGTGCAGGTGGTTGTGAGGGTGGGTAAGAGAAGTGGGTGGGGGGTGAGAGGGGTGTGTGTGTGTGTGTGTGTGTGTGTGTGTGTGTGTTTTTAAAAAATAAAACCTATAAACAACACGGCACATGATGCTCAAATAAGGGTGGATAATAAACTTCTCATCTTATGGGTGTACATAAAATCTATATACAATTGGTAAAAAGTGTCGAATCTGTCAGATAGTCTAGGCTCCAAGGTCAAGGTCCACTTACCTAGCACCATCCAAACCCATCAATTGTTAGAACAATGAAGTTGAATTTGGGAAGATAGGTAATGCCTGTATCCCCTGGCTTGTTATCGCTTTACCAAAGAACAAGAACAAATCTTTTGGAATTCTATGATAAAAAGGAGCTCGAAATGAATTTAAGAACGTAGCGGGGGTTTATATTTTAAAGAATTCTGATAGATTGAACACATCCTAAGGGGGGTAATCCACAGTCTTTAAATGACTCATCACCTAAAAAAAATTAACCATCATGAATCACAGGGCATAATGACAAGTAAAATGATAGAATGGGGGGTATTCCACACCCATTAGTGCAAACATTATCCTCTTTACAACTGCTAAGGGGGGTAGTCCACACCCATACAAAAGTGACTTCACTTTTTGAAAATTTTAAAACAAAAGGGGAATTACAAGGGGGATATTCTACTCCCCTCAGATCAATTCTTTTTGTGAGAACTAAACCATTATTCAAGGGGTGGAATCCACACAATTAATTAAAACCCACCCTAATATTTTTTAATAGAGTACTTGAAAACATTAGAAAATTTTGAATAAAAAATTAAATTACTAAAGTATATGTATATATATATATATATAGAGAGAGAGAGAGACAGAGATAGAGACAGAGACAGAGACAGAGACAGAGATTTTGCAACAATGAAGCTTAAAAATAAGCACCTCCAACACAAGGTACAAGATCCTTCTTACATGGGCCAATTCACAAAACTATCAAAACTGATGCTGCCTCCCATGAGAGATGAACCAACTATCAACTACTTTGAATCTTCCAATTAAGATGGACTCATTGTGTAATATAGATACAAATGTAGCTTTTTTATACTCTTTACAATGGAAGCAAAACCTGAGTCAAAGCACGAAGATAGAACATGCTCTCTGCAAACTATGAAGATGTAAGTTGGCTTCATGCATGCACAATTTCTCTTCATAGGTTCAAATAAGATACAAATGTAGCTTTTTTATACTCTTTACAATGGAAGCAAAACCTGAGTCAAAGCAAGAAGATAGAACATGCTCTCTGCAAACTATGAAGATGTAAGTTGGCTTCATGCATGCTGTGTATGGGTTAATTCCAAAGCCACTAAGAGACAACATTACCTAGATAAAACAATTCTTATAAAAAGAATTTATGACAGATTACCATTTCCAGTGTGACAAAATTACTACCATAGTAGGCATTCTATGAACACTTAGGCATTGTACATTTAGTAAGCTAAGTAATCATACCAAGAAAATGATAATCACAATCATTAGCATAATCAAAGGTAATGTGCTAAATATCTGGAAAATGATGTCAGATTGCAAGAGATTGCAGATCAAGACCAAAAGGCAACTAGCAATAATTCATGCTAAACAAGCAGTTTATACAACTTAGCAAGGGCAAGTGTAACGAGAGCATGCATGCCACTTCATTTAGTTTTAGCAATGACCATTGATAATAGCACTCAAACTCACATTGAGTTACTATAGAAAATAACTCGATTGAGTTGCTATAGAAAATAACTTGATAAAAACAGTCATCCTCAATTGCACCAAATGGCACTATGGCATTAAAGAAGTAAATTCTGATAAGGGAACATACAATGTAAAAAGCATTCTCAATCTCCTTGGCCACCAGATTGTCTAATACACACATTTGGTACATAGATTCAAGAGCATTTGTGCACATGAGCTTAAAAAATTGTTGGGTCGAATCAATCGAGCCATTTGACTAGAATATATATCTTGGTGATAATAAAACATTTCCTATTAGATACATGGGAGATACCGCATTGAAACACAAAGACATATCTACCAATGGTTACATGTACCAAAATTAGCCCAAATTTTGATGTTTGAGAATCATTGATCAAAAGATCAAGGTTCACTTTGACAACAACAAATGCATAATGTTCAATTAATATGGAATTCTTGCACATAGTGTAAGAGATAATACACTCTATGGGCTAGTACTACAACCTTGTAAGAAAATATGCATAATTGCTCACATTGAAGCAAATTTTTTGCATCAAAGGCTTGGACACTTCTATTTTGCAAATTATATAAATCATAGGATTATCCCCATCTACATGGGCTTCATAGATGTCTTGTAATGCAATTTAAGTCTCATACCAATGTGGGTTTTACCTTATTTTACATTGGACCCGATTCATCAATGTGTGTGGACTTCGGGGACCAGTTGTTGCAAAGTGCCTTTTGAGCACTTGTGACTTTGAGATCTAAAAAGAGATAGAAGCCCTTCAAGATGTTCAATTTGGGCATTTAAGGTTGATAGGGCAAGTATTTATATTCAGTGAGGTTGCAAAGTGCCTTCTAATGAGCAGTTGCGACCTTGAGCTCTAAAGAGAGCTAGAAACCCTTCAAAATGTTCAATTTTGGCATTTCGTTTTATTTCGTGCCTAATGTTGGTAGGGCAAGTATTTAGATTTATGTGCCTGAGGTTGGTAGGGCAACTTTGGGGACCAGTTGCAAAGTGCCTTCTAAGCAGTTATGACTTTGAGCTCTAAAGAGAGCTAGAAGCCCTTGAAAATGTTCAATTTCGTCATTCAAAAGGGTCTCTTAAATTCCTAATCCAAGAGGCCCATTTGAGTCTGAATTTCCTTTAATGCTTTGGATTGTTCTTCTTGATTCGATCGATTGTTGCTAAGTTTCTAATGATTGCAGTTGTTATCAAAGGTTGAATTGTCAAAACTGTCATGAATTATAGGGTTTTACAAAGTATGAATACTTTTGATAGTGTGTCATTTGAGGCATTGAGAACTTCATAAATCAAAGAATTTTGATTGAATATTGCATACCGGTGCTGGTGCAATGTTGGTAACTTCTTATAACTTGTTTTCATCTAGAATCTCTTTTAGAAGTAAATCCCATTGCTCTGATTATAAGCTTGATTGTCTATTTTTCAATAGTTTTGAAGTTGCTAGAAATTTGAGTCCTTTACATAAGGGTTGATAATAATCTCGACCTTCTTTTGACATTGTTTGTAGATGTGGTTCTTGAAGGATGTTGTTTGATTGTTGTGTTTGGGATTTGTTCTTTTGAATAATCTTTTGATATGTTGTTAAACTTTAATTCTTGATTGAAAACCTAGAAAAGGCTAACATCCTTATGTCATGGAGGAGAAACGCAATTGAAAACTTTGATTTCAACAAGCAAGTTATCAAGGAATTGATGCCAAGAAATGAGCCTTGGAAGGATTTCTTCTTAGATGCATCCATCCTTGTACACCCTCCTCAAGTGGTGACTGGCTAGACAACATTAGATGGATTTTTATCTATAGATATCAAGATGCCTTCTACTCCAATAATGGGAGCTACAACTACATCTAGTCACAATTTCAAGGACTCTTTCTGCATTAGATGAGATTGATAGGCATCGTATTATGTAGAATGATGCAGGTTTGGATGATCAGTGTATGCCTCTTGGATGTTCTGGGTACATGCATTGGTTCAAGTGGAAAGGTGGGTTGGATAATCAAGGTATGCCTCTTTGGTTTTCAAGTTATTGTTGTGGGATCTTGGAAGGCATTTAAGGACTTTCCTAAGGATCATAGATCTTACATGATACATCGTCTCAAGCGACAACAGAACTATCCAAATAGATACAACCATCCCTTTAGAGTGTTGGAGGTCAAGCCAGACTTGTTCATGGTTGTCGATTAAAATTCCTTTAGGACAATCCAAATACATACAACTGTCCCTTTAGAGCATACCACAAGTGTTGGAGGTCAAACCAAACCTATTCATGACAATCAATTAAAAACTTAGGCAACCTTAAGATTGTGAAAAACGGCAACCTTAAGATTGTGAAATATGGCAACATATGGAGATTTCTTATTGTGTACTTACTAGAGGCACTAGACTATTGGTTAATTGCTTCTTGATTTCACTCTCCTAATGGCTTTCACCTAATTCCACTGACCTATAGTACCCTTTAAATTGTTCTAAAGGCCCTTACTTTCCCCAAATTATTCCATTTCCTTCCTTATCTGAAGAAGAGATGCGCTCATGAAATCTTATGCTGTGGAGAGAAACCTTGGGAGAAATATTTGAAATTCATCTAATGTGTCCCTAACCTCAATGTATTATCTCCCTCACTCATTGCTGCTACTTCTCGTGCTCCTGCATTTGGATGGATGCGGAGCTTCATAATATGCCTACTAATGAACTTCGAAGGGGAAGATGTTGGAAACATGACGATGCATTTCTTATGTCTTTATCATGACAAAATCTCATACGTGCCTAACATGTAACAACCTAACATTTTAGAAATTTGATCAAATTGAAGGAGCGAAATGATACAAGTTAAAAGGCTCCTCTGCCCTTGAATCACCCTATAGACAAAAAAACATAGCAATTCACCATGATGTTGAGATTGTTGAATTCAAATTGTGGATTCTTCCCCTTTGTGATTGTCTCACAACTGATCAAATTATCTAACACTTTAAACATAGCTAAGCTATCTACCACTTTCTTATGTCTGTAACTACTAGCACATTTGTGTAATCTGCACAATTTCGATTTCCAACATATAGGCCAGCTATTTTCATCTTATAATTTTAAACATTAAATTTTCAAATACACATGCACCGATTTGTAATAGAATTCTCATTCTTGACATTGATTATCCAAGTATGTTTAACCCTATCCACACCATGACACATCCAATGTTTTATGCAATCTTTGAAGTCCATACTTCATAACTCTTTCATGTTAACGTACTAAAGAGTAGGGGAAACCAAACAATTAAGAAGACAATGGGGAAATGGTGTTAACACAACACACAACACTCACGACTAGTTTATCACCAAAAAAGTCACAAGCTAGCCCTTGATGCTTGATGTTGAAGCTTTGCTCATCCTTGACAAGTACAGTTCACTCCTAGCATGTAATAGCCCTTGTAATATATGATTCCAACATATGTTACTCTAAGGGATATTTAGATGACCTTAGGGTGCAATCGAACTTTGGTGTGCAGTGGCTTGACATCTTTATGGACACATCTATGGCAACCATCCGAGGGTTCAATCTAGTTCACATGTCACCAAGGTTGTGTGACTAAGAACCATACGGTTCCTACAAGTTTAAACTTTGCCATAACGTTGCTTGTGGATGATTGTGTGGTCTCACTATTGCATAACTAATAATATGTATCATGGGGTTCTATCGTCTCTTCTATGCTTGTCCCAAACAAAAAACTATTGTTCCTCGCTACAATCCAATGGGAACAACACACACCAATAGCAGATTCATTCATGCAATACCTAATAGACACGTGTAAGCTTTCATGCCTCTTACATGTACACATCACTAACCAAGTAATTCACCCCTTAAAACCACCCCATGCACATGGGCTCCTCTCTCAAAGGTCACCATTTTCAGTGGGGCATCACGTGTACAGAAGACAGACACATGGGGGAGAGCCAAGGCGACAATAACATAAAAGATAAGGTCACATCTGATAATCATCTGAAAATGCAAGGGGGCAGAAGGTCAAAGAAGGAATCCTCTATGCACCACAGGTCAAGAAGGAACCCCCCTTGAGTATGCAAAGAGCCCTTATCCTGTAGTGGCTCTCAATCGTGGGGCACCACCCCCTTTTCACCCCTTTCCCTTTCTCTAACACACTTGAGCCGAAATACAGATCAGCATAACTAGATAAACACATGAACCACAGAATCCAACACATAGTCAAAAATCAAAACACAACATAAAACCTTTCTGTCATTCTGCATATTCACAAGGTGAATAATCACAAGGTTTTGATATTGATCATGCTGTTCCACTTTCCTGAATAATTCATCCTGATAGCATGTACCTCCATTGAAATGTGGACAATTACAAATGGAAAAGAGTCAAGGCCATGCATGCCAGAAGAAGAATTTTTGTCACTGGCACCATCAAAGATATTACATAGTTTCTTGGAAAAAAAAAAGATATTACATAGTGGGATATGCCCACTTCAGAGAGAGTCTTGCTACTACCCAATTAAAAACGTTTGACTCAGTTGTCTAAGAAGCGGGCATGAGCAAGCCTAGGGAAATGGAGCTCTTTCTACCTTATAAGCTCCTATAATCAATTACTGTCACTTCATCTTCTGGAGCATCAAGATCACGGTAACTGCACATCAAAAGATAATCATCAAAGTCAATCTAAAAGAAACACACAATATTTATTATGAATTAAGAGGAAATGAAGCCAATGTACTTGAAACAAAAAAGATCAGGATAATTATACCTTCGAAGAGCACGACGAGAGTCCTGACGGAGATTAGGAAGGGGAAGGACCATGGGAGGTGTGTCAATTGAACCAGTTCCTAGCCGACTGCCAGACCGCTTACGGCCACCGCGGTGACCACTTGAATCGCCGTCAAAAGGGCCATCATATACACCTGGATGAAAATGCCCAGCACTGCCCTGTTCTCTCCACAAACGCATAGCCACCTCAGGAGGTGCAGGCACAAATGGTCCAAGTGGTCTACAAAATAAATGCTCCTCAGAAAAAGAAAAGAAAAGAAGTGGCGACATGTCAGTTTACAACAAATCTAGCCAAAACAACAGTCCCATACAAAAATTCCTTGAGAAGGGGCAGCTCTTTTCAAATCTATGTATTGCAAGCAGAAAGCCTCTGGTCGAATATTCAGTTAAATGCAATTTCCAGGTAGTAAGATACATGAGATCCACAGCTGAGTTCTACAGATTATGCACGTCTTCTGCACCTCACAGCTCTCGTCTCTACAATCAGGAATGTATTGCAGCAATGTTGACATATATTTGGAAGGTGAGACCTATAAAATAGTATCACCTCTACAATATTGCCCAAGGTAGTAAAAGAATGGATTCCAGACTAGCAGTTTCCTGTATCTGACAAGCGAAAAATCCCACACTTTCCTTATATAGTGCAATCTTATACTGTTAAGCCTGAATTGCAATCTTATACTGTTAAGCCTGAATTTTCCTACCTTCATTCTCTCAAGTTTGGAAAAGCAATCTTGAAGGTTATCTGCTCAAAAGAAAAACAAACTTCTTTTACCTTCGAATAAATCTCTGCAAACTACTCGGACAAGATACTCACCCGGCACCAGGAACAGGCATCAAAACAGGAGGGGGCATGTTCATGTCTGTGCCAAAGGGGGGAGGCCCTCGCATTGTAGGTCCGTTGAAAGGGTCAAACATTGTGGTATCACTCCTTCCTCCTTCAAATGGCCCATCATAGAGTCCACCTGACAAGGTTGCCTTGTGATCATGTGAAGGTGAGCGTTCACCCTCCCTATCATAACGCTCTTCATCACGGGTCCTTTCGTACTTATCATTTTCTCTACCACTTCCCCGACCACCCCGGTCTGCATCCCTAGATCCACGACCTGAGGAAGCACTTGCTTTTAATCCTGGGGCAAGCTCATCAGGCCCACCTGGTCTCCGAGACTTGCCAGATCTGTCTTTCTGCAGCATTTGCGCGTAGCAATCAGAGCCAACATCCACTAACAGTTGCACTGCTGTAAAACATTAAGTTCTTTTATTCAAAAAATCAAACCTGTGAAGCCATGACTGGAGTGGATCCAGGTGCATCTGGATCACTGTTACATGCAGTAAATAAAAATGTTATTCATGCATAGTCAAGCAACCCCAAGTTTCTTATCATACTTTCTACAATTCCCAAACATAGGAGAAAAGCAAGTTCAGAAACGTAAATCTACAGTACATAGATATTGTGACAGTAATAGCATACCTCATATAGTTCTGAAAATATAGCTCCTCCCGAACTTTAAGAGATAGCTCACTGACAAGTTCTGTATGTTTAAGTTTCAAATGTTTATGCACAAATTCAGGCCCATGAAAAAGCTTTGTACAGCCCTTTGCTCCACAACCATATTTCCACCCATACTTCTCATCTTTGATTTTTCTTACATAGGGTTCCAAGGCTTGAATCGTTGAAGCCTCCATCTTTTCTTTATCCAGCATTGCCTCCAAAGGATCCCGGCCCTGCAATCTCCCCTGCCAAGTCCCATCGAGCTTTTTCTCCCATTCTGCAGAGGGTGCAGTGTCCTCATTGCCTTTTCCTTCTGTTCTGACGTGCCGCAGCACCTTTGGAGGCTCTTTATACTCTACCGACCCATAGTAGTCAACATAATGAATACGCCATAGATATGTTATTACTACGTCTAGAAGCTCCAGTCCTTCGTATCCCTTTACCTGATTGGCACCTCTGACTATGACAATGGAATTCATGCCAACTGCGCTTAAGGTTTTCTCCCCTTCAGATTTGTCAATATCGGAAGTTACAAGAATGTTCTTTTCAATGCCTTTCTCACCATCCAGCTTCTTGACAAGTGCACGAGCCTGTTCAATGTCCTTTGCCACCCTTCTTGGTTCAGAAGAAACAGCAGGTGCCTTTGGAGCAACATCAGATTCTTGCTCTTTAGCCGGACCTCTACCATTCCTTCTCCTCCTGCCTGTACCGTTAGCCTCCTCATCAGAAATCTGTTGTGCTTCTCGTGTGATGTTCCCTGCGAAGCTAGGGCCCCTGGAAAATAAAACACCTCAAAATATTTCACTAAGTACAAACTATTTTGAGTAGAACAGTTTTTCACACAAACCTGTCTTTACCCTATCAAAATAGAGCTTTACAGTTCAAAGACCATGTAAAAAGAGAAGAGCACCATGTATTTTGAAGTTTAGATTCGACTTAATGTGAGACGTGATAGGTCTGGGCAATGAGGAGTGCAAGAATACAATGCACCTAGAACCCTTAGTGCAAACCCTAAAATGACCTTGCCTTAAAAAGAGCTCACTAGCCCAATGTGGCAATTTACTTTTGAAATTTGGACCCTTATATGGGGAGTAATATTATATTCATGCAGCAATGCACACTCGAACCAATAACTTCCTACCGAGGTATTGAAACAATGAGGACAACTCAAAATTAAAAAGAAAGACCTTACCTTGTTTACAATGCAAAAGCTAATCTTTCAAAGGCTTTAAAATATAAGCAAGACTACAAATATAAAATCAAGTCAATGAGCACTTTGACTTATTTTGAATACAGAGTTTATTCAGCTTACATGTCCAACGTTCCAGATTCCAACTCCATCATGAACTCTCTGGCAGCTGCTCTACAAGATTCATTTCTCCTGAGGAAGGTTTATGAATCCAATGAGAACAAATAAGATATGTCGCTGCTTAAAAAGGAAAAGGAAATTTCAGTGCCAGCATACAAACAAACCACAAAAAACCCACCCAAAAAAAAAAGACTTAGCCTTCATTTACATTTTAGGGGACCTTAAAGCCTAAGTCCATACCTTTGCGTGACCATTTCTAAACGTGAAGGATCATACTTCTCCCGTAACCTAGCAAAATACAAGTGACAATGTATAAATTCATAAGAATTCAATATATGAAGGCAAGGAGGTACATGACAAACCTTCGCATATACCAATCTATATCAAAAACACATGCTACGCATGCCTATTAGCATGTGTTTTCTTGTAAAAGAAAGCTAATAAACTAAATCTAATATTCTCTTAAATTTTAAACATGCTACAATGCTTGAGAATGTATTGCTTCTTACAAGACAAAGGCTAGCTAGTAGCAACCTTATTAATAAAATTATACAAAAGCTAA
Source organism: Dipteris shenzhenensis (assembly GCF_047967505.1). Classification (NCBI taxonomy): domain Eukaryota; kingdom Viridiplantae; phylum Streptophyta; class Polypodiopsida; order Gleicheniales; family Dipteridaceae; genus Dipteris; species Dipteris shenzhenensis. The sequence goes on along the minus strand of NC_141602.1, from coordinate 54,717,142 downwards.
ATAATACTATCACATGCATGCAAAGCCATCATCGCATTTAATGGACCTTGCTAGAAAGAGTCTATTTAGAAGGAAGGAGGGAAGGGAAGGGGACTGGGGGGGGGGCGGGGGGCGGCGTGTTGGTTTGCAGAGAGAGAGAAATAAATAAATAAAGTCTATTAATGTCCACGGGAGACCAAAGGTCTATGGGACAATAGAGAAAACCATGCAGTACATCAGCTGAGGGAGGGCACACGGCAGCTCCCAAGGAGCGCAAAAGCAACTCCATTTATTTAGAGTACCTAGACTATGTTCTAAGACCATATTTTAAGACTGAGAGTCTTTTGGTTTGGATTTAAACTCCTTGATAAGTGCTATTCCACCACGGTAAACTGCCCACTTTCCATCTTTCCTGGCAGCTTTAACCTTAGCTAATTCCGCTGCTTTATCTTTCAGCTGGGCTCTTGTGAGTTCCTCGGCTATCCATAGTTTAGTTCCTTTCAACTTGTAAGACTGTCTGAGGACTTTAAGCCGTATATCTCGTGAATTAAATGAATTACAGCATGCCCTCTCCGATAACCAATATTGACTACTCTAGCTTCACCTTCTTCATTAGGATTGTCTGGCTTATCATCTTCATCTGCTGTCAAATCAATGTTTGGCAAAGCTGCTTGAACCTGTGCTAAAGTATCATCAAAGGAATCCTCCACCTTGTACCATCCATTCGGAAGCCCCCCAATTCTGATTTTAACCGTCTGGCTTCATGTTCTTTGATCTGTTCCTGAATATCATTTTATTCACCTTTGCTTCAACCTCTACAGTGACCTCTCGCTTGGCTGTCTGTACTTCATTTTAAACCAAATCTTTGACAGCAGAAATTAATTGAGGAGTAGGGGGGGAAGCATTGCAAGACTCGACAGCCTCAAGGCTCATCTATTACTGCTTGCTTACCAAGACCGTTATTGCATCCGCTAGTTGTAGTCTCAAATCTCGCACCTCAGCCTGTAAGAACAAAATCTGTTCATGATCCCAACAATGGGTAGGTTGGAAAGACCTCCTCGTTCATACAAACGTGCATACGGAGAGGGTGTTCAAGCTGCAACAGTGGCATATCTGGCTCTGCGGGGCTGTTGGAGAGAGAGAGAGAGAGAGAGAGAGAGTTCATTAAAAGTCCTCGGAAGACCAAAAGGGTCTATGGGACTAAAAGAAACTGATATAATGAGCTGAGGGGTGGAGCCACTAAGCGGGCATCAACACCCATGACGAATACAAAAGAAAACTTGCAATCCTGATCATAACAGCGTCAATACATACTCTCCGAGCTCATGAAGCCAGAGCCGGTAGGAGCGCCAACCGTTGGAGGGGGCCGTCGATGTGCGAGACTGCTGTGGTGGCATAGAACTTGTGATAGAGTGTTGGCGACTGACGACTCGTGTGGTCGGCTACGGTCTCTTGGCTATAGCCCTACGTTGAACAAGTGCCACCATCACTCCTATTGTTAGTGCCCCTGGTATAGTGAGCATGGAAGAAAGGTGCCCTGATGTGACATGTGCTAACGTGTCTCGCTTGGTCCTCGCAACCGTCGTCTCCATGGGTCCTGTTGGTCGGTGTTGTCTAACTGGAAAAACTCAGTGATCGTACTCTAAAAGAAGTCTATGGGTTTGTGTCTTGATCTCCCCTACGTGCCCTAAGCACACACTCCCTGTGTCGGACAGCCTCATGGATGAAGGCTGCAAGGCATCTCTGGTCTGGGTAGGACAAGAAGCTGGATAGGGATCCAAAATCATCTCTAAAAAGGCAGTGATAGCGACCTCTAATCCCATAGTACACAAGGCATCTGACAGCGAAATTCTCCTCTGACTCGATCTCCCGCGACTCACACAAGGTGCAGATACGGCCCTCTCTGGGTATGCCCTCTATCAGACCACTCTCAAGATTGAGACAGTGTCATGATATCCGAAGCCACCCTCAAGGAGTGGGGAGGTCGATCCATGTGTACCCTGGACTCTTCGACTTGGACCCCTTTGAGGGAGAGACATTGGGTGGCCCAAAGGGTGGCCCAGGAGGTCCGTTCCAAGTTTTGGACCGGGCCTTTGGTCCAGTTTGCGGCCGAGGAAGATCTCCTACTTCTTCTTGCTCGCCGCCCACAGAGGCTTGCCCATAGGCCTGTGGTTGGAGTAGATGCAGGTGTAGGGGCAGTGTCATTGCTCCTCTGCTTGAGTTCTGGAGACGATCCCTCACTGCCTTTGGAGCTGTCGTAGCGCAATGAGGATCTGGATGGGAGCCCTCAGGATTATGACCACACGCAGAGCCTTCAGAGGTGTAGTTTCAAAGGGACTACACCTAGGGGATGGTGGCCTAGTTCACTGAGGGAGGTCACGCGTTCCAGATTGATGAGGTCTCTCCAGCTTACCGGATACAATGTCAGAGCATTCAGAGGGTGATAGCCCGGATCCTCATTCCCCTCCAAAGGATAGTGTGTGGGACATAGTAGCCAGTATCACGGCGTGGAACATTTGGTTGCTCACTGCAGTCTGGTGATGGGTGACAATCCGGTTCTACCCTCGACTACCTTGGTCGCCATCTGGCAGAATATCATTTACACCCTACGCTCCACTCAAGAGTGTGGGACCCCGGGCTCTAGGACGATTGTCGTGAGGCACGCACGTTTCTGCAAGGCTTGGCTTGCAGGAGTTTTCTACATATTCACTCCCGAGGGATTCACTGGTTGTATAGTCACCCAGCTGGCTGTTAGCCCTTGTACTAGAGCTGGGTTTCTCTCGAACAGGCTGGTTTTCTTTTTTCAACCTTTATCGGTTTTTTCCATACTCAGCACCTTCGAAGCTGCTGTTTTGTATGAAGTTTTTCAAACATTAATAGAAGGTTCCTTTCTTTGCAAAGGATTTAAAAAACATTGGTCCTCTATGGATGTCCAGCCTGGGCACCTGGGCTCTCCAGGGCTTATTGGAAAAGAATAGAAACAGTGCATAAACGCTTTATTGTAGGCAAATTGGGAGTTAAAACGCAGACACCGTATCCCATCCTGTTAGTTGAAACGGGTATGATACCACTTGAAGGTGAAGCACTCTGCAGTTATCTAGAGTACCTCAACAAGGTTCAGACGATGGATGCACACCGGATACCACATAAAGCAATGGAAGCCACTAAGACCACGGGCTTGTACAAAGATGGGGAGGAGTGGATGGAACTACAGCGGATAAAGGCGGCTGATATACCTGAATAATCATGTGTAATCAGGGACTTAGTGACACTGAGAATGATACAGAAAATATGGCACGATCAAGGTACAAAACTGCAGTTCTACAAACGGGAAATCAACCTGATGGACAGCTATGCAATGCAGAAATATCTTGGTGAGGACATCTCGATATTCAAGGAATTGAATATGCAAAATAAGGACCAGCTCACATGATCTAGAAGTGGAGAAGGGTAAATGGATACGACCCAAGATCCCAAGGGAGGCGAGGATATGCAAAATCTGCCCTATAGAGGTAGAAGACGAGCAGCACATACTCCTAAAATGTCGAGCATACGCTCACATAAGGGGCAACAATAGTTGTAATCTAAAGAATCTATTGCAACAGCCAGCCCACAAGTTTGGAAGCTATTTAAAAGAAACCTTGGAACATCGCAGCAAAATTCTCGGACTAGCACAGAAAATAGTCCAGCAAATACTCACAATGTAGAAAGTTTTGGGAGACTTTTATTTCAATGGTTGTAATGGACCACTATTTAATTTAATAGTGGTCAACTCAGGGTTCTAGAAGAGTAGCAGATAGAGAAGGACCTTTGGTAAGATCAGAGGACCACACCGTTGGTGGGACTCTAGATCTCTCTCTTTTGTTGTGTCCATAGTTTTGGACGGAAATATATGTCTTGGTGGATGCTATATCTGGCTATGCCTACTGTCTATTTCCTGATCTGTACACACACTGTGTGAGCTCTTGAGCTATTCTATCACTCTTCCACTGTGCGTACCCTCTGTTGGTCCATTTCTAACTGGGGGGGGGGGGGGGATCATGGGTTCATCTTTTCTCAAGCAACGTTGTGCATTTCAATTTCTGTTCTTTCAAATCTATGAAGTCGAGCAATATTCTGCAATGATATGCAAATATTTCCCCTTCCCTTTAAGAGAGCACTTTGAGATCAAAGCGCACACGTCACCTACAAGGGGTGGAGAGCAAGGACAGCATGTTGATGAGATGAATAAGATGCTAGATTTGAGGTCGATACCTCCACTACGAGTTTACTCCGGGGTTTCTAAACATGTGTTAGTCCACAACCAGCACTGTGAAGCCCTCTCTGTCTTGAGATCTGTTGGAGGTGGTGGCCTTCACCCCTCACTTGAGCATGGTTGGGTTGGAGCATGGTGTATTTGCAAGGGGAGCCCGCAGCTGTGACACGTGGGTTTGGGGATATTAATCCCATAAGCACAAGCAATATCGTGGGTTCCTTGCATATAAAGGGCCCTTGGACCCTCCTCAGCTATCCCGTTGGCCATTTGGGGAGACTGGGGAGGCATGTGTGGCTACATGTGTGGCTAGGAGGCGAGGGGATTGGGACCCCCTCGTACTCGGCACACCTTGTGACACTTGGCAGCCTCTCACTGGCTGCAACAAGATCACCCAAGCATGGAGGTAGATTCATGAGCCCCACAGCCAGAACAAAACTGTGACACAGACACACAGATTTCTTCCAGAAAGAGCCTACACATAGTGGACAGTGCAAGGATCCGAGGCAGAGCCCAATTTTCAAGGGCGCCAGACTTAGATTCATGCCTAGCTGACCAGCCTTCATGATGCCCATGCAATGCTCATTTTGCCTGCACCTACACGCCCAAATTAGCGTTGACACACAATCTGTGTTCGTGGACTTCCATTTGAGTTTGATAGTTTTAAGAAGTGCACTAGGCACGTCTAGTTCCTCAGGTTATGTCTTGAATTATTGTTGAAGTTTTGTCTGATTCATCTTTATTTCAAGTCCAAGATTAATAAACCTAATGTATCTTTCAAGCTCTTCAAATCTGCAAAGTTGATTCCAAGCTTACATGAGCCTCAACTTTCAGTCGTACATTTACTATAAATATCAATATATTGCCCTGAGTATCTTCAGTCGCATACTGAAGTTGTGTTTTACAATTCTGTTGCCATCGCACAAGGAGGAAAGGACTTCCTGTGGGTGAACTCGGCTTCCACTCCTTCAAGGATGAAGTGTTAGATATCCATGCGAAACAAAGAAATTAAAATTTGTAACCCTTTCTATCAAAATCTTGAAATTTCAGATTTCTAAGATACATCATACAGATGACGTCGAAACATATGGTTAAATTAATAGTATAGATACGGCAAGAGCTTACCAATCTTCATGCTTGTTCTGCTCAAAAAAAGTGTGCTTCTGAGTGGATATAAACTCACTTTTGTATTCCTCATACCTGATCAATAGCCATTCAGAAGAAGACTTAAAAATGCCTCATAATAAGGATTCATCCCTCTCACTCTGGGAATCACAACACAAGAAAGATACCTGCGTTCAGCCTCTGCTGGGGATATGTCATCCTCCAACTCCGAGATGAATTGCTTATATGTCATCAAACCCTCTCTGCATCATCCAACATAGTACAAACTGGAACACTCAGAAGCAAAAACACTAAGCAAAAATAGTGAGCTGCATCTGAATTCAAGAAGACTCCATTTCTTATATTTGTGCAAATGTGGGGATTTCATCAGCATCTATTCACACTTACCGACGAGATGGGGCATCGTATGGAGAGTAGGGCCCATCACTATATCCCCCACGTCCAGAATCAGGCCAATCTTGAGAGCAATAGCAAGACACAAAGAAACAAATCCATACCCAATGTTAATGAAAAAGACCTGACAGTAACCAATTTATTTGTCCTTACAATATGGGACCAGTAGTATTTCAAAGAAAGGTGCAAGAGGAGCAAGAATGTCAAACAAATGGAATGCTCAACTGGCAAGAAGCCAAACCACAATTTTCCTCCCAATTTATTTTGAGAACAAGCAGGAAGGTACATATGTGAATTTAGAAGTTAAGAACATACACTTTTGACTTTGGTCAATCAAATTCAATTGGTCAAAGGTCAAAGAGACGTTTGATTAATTCCTAGAAGCAATCGAGTACCAAAAACAAGTATTTTTTACCCCAATCTACTCAAGTCAAACTCCATCAACCTAGCTCACATGATCCGACTAGATCTTAATAGCCATGACCCATGTCACTAACATCCCTAGAAGCCTTCTATAAGAGCAGAAAGTTTACCAACATGTCTTTGTGGGGCATAATGAGCCACTGTGGGTTAAGGGGCTCAGTTCTCGTATGACACGTCGGTTATATTGATAGATTGTTTAACAGTAGAGGTGGAAAAGAGACCTCAAGGTTGCCACACACATGACAAGGGTTGATCAAAATCCTCTAGTCAACCGTGCATGTGATGCCCATCTCAAGGTGAAAATCCCAAGTATATATAGAATCTAACTATCTCAACCAGCTCCCTTGAAAGAGTGAAAGTCTCATACTAAAGCTGAACTTCACTAGTGTTGACGATCATAACCTGGGTTAAAATTGACCTTCATGTCTCTACTCTCACAAAAGGCCTGAAGGCTATCAGATGCATATATAGTCCCTTTGTTGTGTCTGAGACCAGCACCACACCATTAGCATGAGAGGGAAGGGATGAGGGAGAAGTACAACGGGGAGAGAGTGAGAGAGAGGAGTGACACCAAAGATGTGGGTGTGAAGTGATGAGCCACACCACAAACTCTTAAGTTTTATTAGGATTAGGTTTTTCACCCTATGAAAGACAGTCATAGGTGTCATATCTTTAATAAAGGGGTGGCAATGTGCCTTTACCCCAACAACCTCCCACCTAAAGGCCAATGTGCCTAAAGGGGAGAAAAGAATAAAAATTACAGCAATATACAGTTACTGTATACAAGACCATAAAATAAGAATGGTCTCATCCTAACCCATGATGTGGCGGCAATGTGCAAACCGCTCTGTAGGCAAGCTCTTAGTGAGCAAATCTGCAGGATTATCATCAGTATGCACCTTCACAAGCTCAAGTCGCTTGTCTTCCAATACCTCCCTGATGAAATGATATTTCACATCTATGTGCTTGGTCTTCTGATGAAAGACCGGATTCTTTGCCAACATGATAGCACTCTGACTATCACAATGCAAAACTGGCATATCTCCTGTAATGCCCAAATCTCCCACCAGCCGAGTAAGCCATAATGCTTCCTTACAAGCCTCAGTGGCTGCAACATATTCAGCTTCAGTGGTTGACAGTGCAACGCATTTCTACAACCGAGACACCCATGATATAGCACCTCCTGCAAATGTGAAAATATAACCGGTAGTAGACTTCCGGTTATCTGCATTCCCTGCATAGTCTGAATCTGTAAAACCATGCACCAATGCATCCTGCCTACCATAGCATATGCACAAGTCTTTGGTACCCTTGAGATACCTCAAGACACCTTTCACTGCTTCCCAGTGCCGCTTGCCTAGATTTGCCATATACCTGCTGATGACTCCCACCACAAAAGCAATATCCGGACGAGTGGCAACCATGGCATACATCAAAGAACCAACTGCAGATGCATACGGAACCTTGGCCATTTCAGCCTTATCATCATCTGAGGGATGAGGGAGAAGTACAACGGGGAGAGAGTGAGAGAGAGGAGTGACACCAAAGATGTGGGTGTGAAGTGATGAGCCACACCACAAACTCTTAAGTTTTATTAGGATTAGGTTTTTCACCCTATGACTGTCTTAAGACAGTCATAGGTGTCATATCTTTAATAAAGGGGTGGCAATGTGCCTTTACCCCAACAACCTCCCACCTAAAGGCCAATGTGCCTAAAGGGGAGAAAAGAATAAAAATTACAGCAATATACAGTTACTGCATACAAGACCATAAAATAAGAATGGTCTCATCCTAATCCCATGATGTGGCAGCAATGTGCAAACCGCTCTGTAGGCAAGCTCTTAGTGAGCAAATCTGCAGGATTATCATCAGTATGCACCTTCAGAAGCTCAAGTCGCTTGTCTTCCAGTACCTCCCTGATGAAATGATATTTCACATCTATGTGCTTGGTCTTCTGATGAAAGACCGGATTCTTTGCCAACATGATAGCACTCTGACTATCACAATGCAAAACTGGCATATCTCCTGTAATGCCCAAATCTCCCACCAGCCGAGTAAGCCATATTGCTTCCTTACAAGCCTCAGTGGCTGCAACATATTCAGCTTCAGTGGTTGACAGTGCAACGCATTTCCACAACCGAGACACCCATGATATAGCACCTCCTGCAAATGTGAAAATATAACCGGTAGTAGACTTCCGGTTATCTGCATTCCCTGCATAGTCTGAATCTGTAAAACCATGCACCAATGCATCCTGCCTACCATAGCATATGCACAAGTCTTTGGTACCCTTGAGATACCTCAAGACACCTTTCACTGCTTCCCAGTGCCGCTTGCCTGGATTTGCCATATACCTGCTGATGACTCCCACCGCAAAAGCAATATCCGGACGAGTGGCAACCATGGCATACATCAAAGAACCAACTGCAGATGCATACGGAACCTTGGCCATTTCAGCCTTATCATCATCTGATCTGGGGCTGTTTTTACTGCTGAGTTTTAAATGTGGAGGCAACGGGGTACTAATAGACTTCCCCCCTCCATTTTAAACCTCTGCAGTACTTTGTCAATGTACTCTTTCTGTGACAGAAACAAAAGTCCCTTGGACATGTCACGAGTAATCCGCATGCCAAGAATATGATTTGCAATACCCAAGTCTTTCATGTCAAAAGACTTATGCAGTTGTTTCTTCAAAGCACTAATCTCCTGCTGAGATTTACTGGCAATCAACATGTCATCCACATATAGAATGAGTAGCATCAAGCTGCCATCCTTTGCCCGTTTGGTGTACAAGCAATGATCGGTCTCACACCTATGATACCCTTGGGACTGCATGAAGGCATCAAACTTCTTGTACCATTCTCTTGGCGCCTGCTTGAGTCCATACAAGCTCCTCTTTAGCTTACACACAAGCTGTTCTTTCCCTTTAACAGCATATCCCTCTGGCTGACTCATATAGATCTCATCATGAAGATCTCCGTGAAGAAAAGCAGTCTTCACATCCATCTAACATAAATCCATGTCCTCATGAGCAACAAGAGCCAACACTGCTCTCAAAGTAGTCATCTTGACTACAGGGGAAAAGATCTCATCAAAGTCAATGCCCTTCTCCTGCTTAAATCCCTTGGCAACCAATCTGGCCTTATACCTCGGTAAAGCATTTGAATCCACTTTGACTTTGTAAACCCACTTGCATGGCAAAACCTTTCTGCCTGCAGGTAGCTGCACCAAGTCCCATGTATCATTTTGAAGTAGGGAGTCCATTTCTGACTGCATGGCTTTCTCCCACTTCCTTTTTTCTGTTCTTCCCATAGCTTCCTTGAAGCTGGAAGGCTCACCACAATCTGTCAGCATGATAAAATCAGCCACATTATTGGCTCCTGGAACAAACATGTCAGGAGGCCGTTGTACACGGGTGCTTCTCCTAACAAAATGTTCCGGATTAGGCTGCTGTCCAGCCTGTTCGTCATGCATGACGGGTGGCTGTACCACCATATCTGGCTGTTCTACAGCTCCATTTGCTGGCATATCCAGTGGTGCATCATTGGCAAAATTATCTGGCTGATTTTCAGCCTGTATACCCTCTTGAACAGGGTTATCTGCAGCAGCCTGCTGCTGCATATTAATGGGCATGCTTTGCTGTCCGACATCATCATAAACAACCCTCCTGTATTCCACAGGTTGCACGGGTTCTTTGTGTACACTATCCTCTTTAAAGATGACATCATTGCTGCGTATAATCTTCCGTTTAACGGGATCCCATAACCTGTACCCCATTTCACCTTCGTCACCATAACCCATAAAGATACATCTGGAAGACTTTGGCTCCAGTTTGGTGCGCAGTTCTTTGCGTATATGAGCAAAGCACTCGCAGCCAAACACACGTAAGTGCTTATATGAAGGTGGCTTGCCAGACCACACCTCCTCTGGCACTTTCAACTCCAAAGCCTTGTTCGGCGACCTGTTAATTATGTGAACTGCTGTTTGCACAGCTTCTGCCCAAAAGCCATGGGGCAATGCAGCATAAGACAACATACATCGAACCTTCTCCTGAATAGTTCGATTCATCCGCTCACTCACACCAATTTGAGATGCATTATGAGGGGCTGTGAGTTCCTGTTTAATGCCCTTAGCTTCGCAAAACTGTACAAAAGCATTTGACACATACTCACCCCCATTATCGGATCTGAGGCATTTCAACCTGCGACCTGTCCGATTCTATACCTGAGCGACAAACTTCTTGAAAGCATCTAAGGCATCGCTCTTATGCTTCAAGAAATAGACCCACACTTTGCGTGTGGCATCATCAATAAAAGTAATGAAATACTTTGCACCCCCTAGTGATAACTGTGGCATCTCACACAAATCAGTGTGCACTAGATCAAGCGGTGCTCTATTTTGGGAAGTTCTCCTCTTATAAGGAGTCATAGAATGCTTGCCAAATATGCAATGATCACAAGTAGGCAAATCTGAAAAAGAAAGAGACGGCAGATAACCCAAACGTGACAGTTCTTGCATTCCTTTAACGGACATGTGTCCCAACCGGCTATGCCACAATGAAACCTTTGGCAGCTCGGTTATGGCAACAACATGATTACCTACACTGGAAACATAAAGAGGATACAAGGTATCACTCTTATAACCCTCAGCCACTACAACCTGGCCATCAGTAATCACCCATTTGAAATCCCCAAATGTGGTGTGGTAACCACTGTCATCCAACAAGCCAATGCTAATCAGATTTTTCTTGATTTGCGGCACATGGCGAACACCATCAAGCATAAACATGCGTTCATCAGGGAATACTATCTGTATACTGCCAATCCCTGCAATCTGACATGCATAGTTGTTCCCAAGGTGAACAACTCCATGAGTACCTGTATAGAAAGTAAACCACTCCCTATGAGGAGTAACATGAAAAGAAGCACCTGAATCCAAGAGCCAGGTGTGCATGTCATGGCCATCAATAACCAAAGTATGTGCAATTACGGCAGAAGAGCATAGAACATCATGTCTGTCACTGTCACTGTCCTCTGCTGCAACATTCACTGCATCCAAGTCATCTACCTTGGCCTTGCCTTTGCCTTTGCTTCCACTGCCTGCATCCTTTGCCTCAGCCTTCTTGGCTTTCTGATCCCGTATAAACTTGAAGCACTTAGACTTCACATGTCCCTTCTTGCCACAATAAAAGCATTCAATATCCTTTTTGCCACGGGACTGACTGCGGGATTTGGACTTACTAGCAGATCTCCCCTTCAGCTGAGTCCTGCCTCTTTCCTGTACTTGCAAAGCATTTGAAGACTTGCTGCCCGCATTATTCTTCCTGCTCATCTCCTCCATGAGGACAGAGCTCTCTACATCAGCATATATAAGAGTGACATTTGAATTAGACAGGGTGGTCTTGAAAGTGTCCCAACTCTCAGGGAGGGTACATAACAAGAAAGTAGCCTTGAACTCCTCATCAAGGTTCAACCCTTGTGCAATCAGCTGTGTAAAGATGGCATTGAACTCACTCAAGTGTGAGGTCATAGCTGTACCTTCCTTCATGCGAAGATCAACCAACTTCTTCAACCAATACACCTTACTGGCTGAACTCTTTTGGGCATACAACTCTGCTAGCCTCTACCATACGCCATAAGAGGTCTTTTCAGCCTGAACATTATACACAAGAGTATCAGAAATAGTAAGCATGATAGCTGCCCTTGCGGACAAATCAAGCTCCTCCCATTCATCATCTGCCATGTCAGATGGCTTGACACCCTTCACCCTTATGGGCTTAGAAATCTTCTTTAGCAGAAGTACATTCAAACACTGTTCTGCCCATAATGCATAATTGTGTGCTCCTTCCAATTTTTTTATGTTCAGAATTGAAGATTCACTTCCCCCTGATGCCATATCAGATAAGGAAAGTTCCTGACTCCCTGTAAATCAAAAAATGACTGAATAAAGTTCTGATTTCTCAGAAAAAAAAACCTGCTCTATCAAGAGCCAGGAGCACTCACAATAGTGCTGTTTTTACTGTCAAAAGAATCTGCAGCAAAACAGAAAATTTCCCTCCAGTTACTGTACCTTCTGACACACTGTACCGTGCTCAAATAGGCATAAAACAGTAATTTCAGAATGCTGCAGCTGTTCCACAGGTGCTTTAACAGTGCATCATCATCTTCCACAGGTGCTTTAACAGTGCATCATCATCTGATGAAGCATAAAACACTGCTGTCCTGATCACTTCTCCCACCTCAGATGAGGTATTGCACTGATTTTATATGCATAAACCACTTGTCATACACTGTTTTGTTCACTTAAAAAAAAGAGGCTCCAGACACTTCAGCCTGTCACAAACCTGCAACAGAAAATGGGACAAATCCCAAGCAATCACCCTTCTACCAAGGGGATAAAAGGCATCTGAAGGTCTTAAACAGTAACTCAAGTGCTCTCAAGCAAAATCTGAGCAAAAGCCCCTTGATTTGACACCTGTGCCAAGTGAAAAACACCTCAACACTGAGGTAGCATACAAAATACAGCGCTCTCCTGGCACTTTCACCTGACAATGCAATGCATAAACAGCCCTGTGTACACAATAACAACACAGATCCCAACGTACAAACACTGAAGAGAAAATCTTTTGAGCACTGTCAACAATGGACAGTTAGGGACCGAGTTAACTCGATGCGCCCTGGCCAAGCGTGGCTCAACTGAGATTTTCCAAAGTGTCGTACACAAAATGTGACCTGCAGAAATGTCACTGAATACACTGCGGAAACAAGATCAATGTGGGCTCCCTGGCTCCACACTGCCTCAAGGCATACACTGCATAAGCTTTCAGGCAAAAGCCCTTTGAAAATGTCACCCAAAAGCTGAGATTGGCACTCAGCAAAAGCATACAAAATCCTCTGCAAAATCAAGGCATTACCTTCCCGAAATAAGATAACTGTGCAATCAACCACACATTGTGGTACTAGTCACCTCAAGCACGAGGGACTCGAAGGTACTTGCTGTACCTTCAACACACAGTTTTGAGAACTGAAAATGATCCGGGAATGAAGAGCAGAGTGCTCTCTCTCCTTTTCCTTCTTCTCCCAAAAAAAAAAACTGCTGTACCTGCTGTACTTTCTGTACACAGATCAGGACTCGGTACTCTATGATTGCAGCCATGACACCCTCTCCATATGCACAGAATTACCAACAAGAAGGCTCAAAACGACCCATCCTTGGGCAACAGGATCAGATTTTTTATCTGCAGCAGGCAGTAAGAGAGCTACGATTGGAACTGGCAGAAGTAAAGCCTCGACTTCACATTCTGGAAGGGCCTGGTGAGCAAGCAGTAATTGATGAGGCTGTAAAATCTTGTAAGGATTCCCCACCTACCCCGCAACTAGTCTCTACAGTCAAAGATCTTGTCCACATTGAAGTAACAAGCTGCTAAGAAGGAGTGATTGTGGAAGTGGACACCAAAGCAAATAACACTGATATTCAAGCAAAGATTAAAGAACACGAAGCTAGATGTGATAATGCATTGAAGATTAGAATAGGGGGGACTCCCGGTACAAAGAGGACACATAGTGTGAAATATTGACAAAGATCAAAGCAAGCTTGCCCAACATTAAATGGGTGGATGATGATGAGCAGGATGATGACGACTCCAGGCCAACATCTATTATGCACTATAAAGGTCATGCAATCCTTACACTGAAGTCAAAAGATATGCGGATCAAGCTTCTTCGACAATCTTACAAGCTAAAGGGTACCAAAGTATCGATAGCAGAGGAGCTTACACAGGCTCAACTCAAGAATAAGGCAACTGCATTAGGCTGCCAGAAAGGATGGAAAATGGGCAGTTTACCGTGAAGGCGTATAGCTCTAATCAGAGAGTTTAAATCAAAACCAAAAGACTCGGTCTTAAACTGATGTATGACTGTTTACTCCTTCAAACTATTATGCAAGTACTCTAAATAATGTGGGTTGCTTTTGCACTCCTTGGGAGCTGCCATGTGCCCTCCCTAAAGCAGATGTACTAGAGGGTTTCTTGCTGTCCCATAGACCTTTTGGTCTCCAGTGGACGTTTAGACTTGCTTTCTTTCTTTCTTTCTCCACTAAGGAGTTCCCACCCCATGCTCTTCACCCTTACCCTTCCCCCTGTTTCTCTACAGGTGTCACTCCCATGCTCTCCACTAGGGAGTTCACCACCCTTCTTTTCCTGAAAACATTGCCAGACATTCCTGTCACAACTTGAAGGATGACATTGCCAATATATTCAAAGATTTCAGAGAAACTTTAAGATTCACACTTTACAACGATGACTCTGAAACTTAGGAATTACAATGCAAGTTGTTCACGTAAGCTGCGACTGTTACATGTCAAAGGAGAGAAGACAAGGCACAGGCTATGTGGGGTAAAGTTTAACAAGGTCACCTCAAGATACACCAAACATTCGTATCCCTTTCTAAGTAAGAGGTATGGCGCGAAACCTCTTCGAGGCTCCAAGAAATGTATGAGGTGACAAATGAGGAGGCACAAGACACCCCCCCCCCCCCCAAAAAAAGGTGTTTTTCCCTCTTTTATATTCCATCAGGGAGACCTTCTAACACAGCAAAGATCCCTTGTTGACAGAAACATGGCCATGGTTGTTAAGACACTAGACACGTGTCTTACCTTAAGACACCTTTAGACACTCTCAGTTTTTTTTTTTGGGTGATGGGTAGGGTGTAAAAACAAAAATTGAGTTTGACTTAACCATGCTATCATTGATGGTGACTTTGGATCCAGCAGTGGGAGTGACCTCATTAGGATGAATCTTGAGAGCTTTGACTCTTGAGAGTCAAAAGTTTCCTTTCAATTATATGTATTGAGATGCAGATTTCATTCACGTCACAGATTGCTGCCATGATATTTATGTTTATTGATATATGATGATTGGTATATAATCTATATAGCCTTCTAGGCTCTTGTTAAGTTGTTTATCTGGATTTTCAATATCAAAATTCACTTCTAAGTTTAAACCTTTAAAACTGTGAGACGTGACTTGCAAGCTCTTGAGTCGTGAGTCTTAACTTTAACTTTTAAGTCTAGAGTGATAAGTCTTGACTCTTAACATTGTATGAGTGCATTGTTACTTCTTGCCTTGTTTAAGTGTAGCTTATTGTACTTCTAGAATCTAGCAACTAGCTAATGCTAGCAAGTTGTACACACTTGTATACATATATTAGTTAAATATTTATTATTATAACCACAATGACGTGTCTTATCTTCAAGACACTTTAGACACTCGTGTCTGAAGCGTGTCTTATGTGTCATGTCTTACAACCATGAACATGGCCTTAAACAATTTCATAAACCCAACGGATCTAGCCTGTTAAGGCAGTCCAATCAACAACGTTTGAGCAGAAATTGAGTGAATAATCCAAAAATTGACGGTGGGCACCAATGTCCTATCATGGATGTAAAAACTAGTATTGAAAGAGGCCCACAGGGTCTATTGTAGTATATAGCAAACTATTTAGGGTTGGACTCCGTATAGCTCAGCTGGGTTTATGAATATGAAGATAAGCAGACTTTTGTTCTGCGGGTATCTTGAAAATGGCAAAAGGCTCTTTTATGTTCTGTCAGGGAGACCTTCTAACACAGCAGAGATCCCTTGTTGACAGAAGCATGGCCTTAAACAAATTCATAAACCCAGCAGATCTAGCCTTTTAAGGCAGTCCAATCAACAACGTTTGAGCAGAAATTGAGATACTCCAAAAACTGGGGGTGGGCACCAATATCCTATCATGGATGTAAAATCTAGCATTGGAAGAGGCCCAAGGGGACTATTGTAGTATATAGCAAATATTTACGGTTGGACTAAATATAGCTCAGCTGGGTTTATAAATATGTGTGGTCATCTCATTGTATGGGCGCTTAGCACATGAATATAAGCAGACTTTTGTTCTGCGTGTAAATAGGCTCACTCCCAAGAACATAGACCAATGGTCTAGGAGTAGTGTGGTCAAATCCGAACAGAATATAAGAGAGTTTACAAGATTTATAACCGTCTCAAGCTTTCACCACAAACATTCGGGTTCAAAAGGAATGCCTCTGTCTCCTACCCGATTTTGACTTTGCCAAAGTAGCCTAGCAGTTATTTAAAACAAGCATTTTTGTTACCACATCCAGCCACAAGGAAATTGAAAATTGTACTAACACTCAGCAAGTATACAAAATGGAACTAGCCAAGGATGGGTACCTGAACGAGACCCAGGATGCCTTCCGTGACTCTTCTCATCTCCACTGTAGCTGTTACTTCTGCCTCGACCACTTCCTATCCTGTCATAGGGACCAAGCCCATCATATTCATACCTGTCAGACCCGATTCATAATGCTGTAAGACGTCCCTGACAATCAGCTGCTTTCCTTTTACCGTTCGATGTATCCGTACAGACCCAAAGAAGCAAATGAGATCGATGCGTTTATTAATAAAGAATTCAGTAATGATCCACTACCCTTAAATAAAGACTACAAGACCACTCTAAGGAAGGCGAGCATGAACAATCATCTTCCCAATGTAAAGACATAAAGGCAAGTAAGGACAACTAATCTCCAGAACTTGAAAACTCATGCTCTTACTTGCCGATTGGAGGGCGCCACGAAAACCACATGTGGGAACTAATTCCATTCTTGAGAATTCAGCATTCATTTGCGGTGTAAAGAGGAGCCTCACAAGATATGCTACTGGCCTTCACCAATTACACTCAAAAGTAACAAGTTGGAAAGCCACTTGCTTGGCAAAACTCTCCCTACCTTCCACTCACAAGAGAGATCCTACTACTCTTCACAGATTTAAGAGGTTGCACACAATAGAGAGGAAGTCTAAGAAGGCCTATCAATCTCTTGCGTCTCAAAACTCAGGTCATAAGTCTTGCACAAAGAGCCATCTCGCAACCATGAGAGAATTTGCCTGTACGAACATCAACCTGTTAGTCCCTGTACAAGGTTTCTTGAGAAAGGAACAACTTTGTGAGCATTCGCACTCGTTGAAGTTAATGCAATTGTGAATCCACTAGAATTGGAAAAATCAAAACAATAAGTTCTTATAGATTCCAGCTAAGCTCGAATTCCTTTGTATGCAACCAACTGAATTATCATAAACAAGCCATATCCGTTCAAAAACTGAAAAATTAGTAAGCTGAAGTCAAAATCATCTGGTAGGATAATCAGCCCACGAAAAATACTCTCTCAGAATCGTAGAGAGCGGAAACCACGTATGATTCCTAGTGTTAGAATATCAAATAAATGGGCAACTAACATCAGAATATAGGACGCAATATGCCCAGTTTTCAACGAAACAGATGCAAGCGTAAAAGTACAAATGAAGAAAGCTTAGCCTCACCTCCGATCGTAACCGGAAGCCTTTCCTTGGTCATCGGATGGCAACATGCCACTGCGAGGAGAGCTTCCCCGACGGCTCAACTCATAATCGTCCTCCCTCTTGGACCGCTTGTGAGTTGGTGATCGCCGAGAGGGAGAGTACCTTCGGTCTCGATCTCTATGAGCATACGGTGGTGGACTGGGGCTCCTGCGCCTTTTGTAATCCCTGTCTCTGTCCCTACGTTCGTCTTCATCCACGCTTCGTCTATCATAATAATCTCGTCGCGTTCCTCGGTCCTCCCTGTCATCACGAATGCTTCTCTCGTCTCGCCGGTCCCGGGGGTCTCTGTCCCGCCTACGTTCCTCCACAGATCTCTCTTTGCGATCTGGTGCCACTCGGTCTCTCCGTCGGTCGTCGCGTGGAAGGGGCTCCGGTGGCAAATCCATAACGTCCGCCATATTTGGCACTGTCCAACCATGGCCCTAGCACAGAGTCAATAATTTCTTTCCGGGGAGCCTCGGAAAGCGCGAGCTTGAGACCAACAGTTAAGCGCAACTACGAAAGGAAGTTTTGAGAGGAAATGGCGATGTAGGTTGAAGACAAAGAGCTCAAATTGAGCAGAAAAATGCAGGGCAGACTGCAGAAATGGAAGGGAGAGAGCGAGGAAGAGATGGTGAGCAAGAAATTTGAAGAACCGACCTGGAAATCGAGAGATTGGTGAAGATGGAGTCGATGGATGGATGGATGGATGCAGCCCAACCCTAAAATCAAACTGGAGTGTTTTCTGCTTTGCAACCGCTGGCTTTGAGGTCCAAAAAATAAAAAGGGCGCTCAACCCAACAAAAAAAACGAATGCCCCCCCCCAAATTTATTTTCCCCCTCCTACTTATCAAATCTGCAATTCGTACCTCAAGTGCGGTTGGTATCCCTCGCCCGTTTTTATTGGCGTCCCCTTACTTTAGAGGGTATCCCCCCCTATGATTTTCATGGTGTCTCACACACAGGAAGACACAGCGGAACACGGCTTGGTTGAACCCACGGAGAATTGATATCATGAATGAATATTTCCTTGCAAATTTCAAGTTTTCATCTTAAGTGGATCATCTAAGCTTTTCTTTGTTTAGATGCTCATTTGGGAGATACTAAAACGAAATTGTATAAGTAGAAGTCCGATGTTTGCGGGAGTGGCAGACTGTATTTCACCACTCCGTAGCAATAGCATGCAAAGCATTTTGACGTGGGAATGCTCTCTTAGAAGCTCTTCGCATGTCATCCGATGCATGCTAATCGAATATCCCATCTGCTCCAAGGATTCGTTTGGCCACCTCCTTCGCATGTGGAAGATGTCAACATTGAGCACCAACGTGAGCGCACCTTCCCGTGCGAAAATAGCCTCTTAAAGCTCTTCCCAACCCGGAGCCCGGGTACACACACCCAGTTGGTCATCCAAACACCTCGACCAATTCACATACACAAGTGCTCCTTTGGGCTCCGATGTGCTTATCAATCCCTAGAGGCCATTTGAGCACTTGGTGGCCCAAACACCACTTTGTGCTTCTTTGAGCACTGTGTGTGTGTGTGTGTGTGTGTGTGTGTGTGTAAAGAACCACATGAGAAAAAATAATCGTGGAATAAGTTGTGCAGCAAGAAATAAGCACATAGAGGCTTGTTCAGGGACTAGTATGCTAACCTAGAAAGGAAGGGAGCATTCCCAAGGAGAGAATGTCTAGTCACCCGAGCATGCTAACTAGGCTAGTATCAAAATGACTGGCTAAGAACCAGTAGTTAGTGTAGGACTCAAATCACAAATCTACTTTACTAGAGCTAGGCAAAAACGTAGGAGTCACAAATATACCATATTAATCATCATGAGAATGAAGTGGCTTGATGTTAGATGCATGATTTGTAGGGTTCCAGATAGTTTTAGTGGGCATGTGAAGGTTTTCGAGGGAAATTAGTGTGTAGGTAAAGGCTTATCGGATCATATGAGGGGAGAGTGTGGTACATTAATGGTCAAAATTATTTACTTCATACCATTTGAGCACCAACCTATGCCCACTTGATAGGGTGGTTGGGTGTAATTGGTTGTAATAGGTAGTCCATGTGTAGGATGTAATAGTGTACTTAACTAGCTTTCATGCTCAGTGACTAAATTCATAGTGTAGAACATAGGGTATAAAAGTGAAAATGATAATATCATAGTGGAGGTTATAAATAAAGGAAAGAAGCATTTGAGCTAAGTACCACTTCTAGCTATACATAGCCTTTTTGGTTTTAAAAAATTATCAAGGCTAAGGCTTTGTTATGAGATAGGATTAAAATAGGGTAGCTGGTGCAAATTTAGAGCCATTGTACCTTTCTTGAATGAAAAAATGTAGTTATACCTTTCCATGAAACAACAAGAAGCAATTATCTCAACTATCTCTAGGAAATGTGCCTACATCAACATGTAGGCCATCCTTTCTATCTCTATTCTTTAGTAACCCTAATTGTGTGTGGTGTTCAAGAGGTCAGTATGCTTGACACATTGCACTTTGCACCACAACAAAATAGGTAGAGAGGGTTCTTAATGAAACATTATGAAGATATTTTCTATGATGCAATAAGTGCCCAAGTTCTCAAGTTCTATGCTATAAAGTGCATGTGCTTTCCATCTCTATTGGCCATGATGGTGTGCCTCTGTTGCTAGTGGTTATGCATTCCATTCTATTTTGCCATCAAAATGGAAGGTCCTTGTGGCAGATGCAAAAGGGCCTTAATGTGTGCTACAAGTATTTGCACTGGTGAAATAGGCTTGATGGACATGGATTAGATGGAACAACACATCATAGGAAAGTGCAAGGGCTCCAAATCATGCTCAAGTACAAGCTATGATTCACCTCTAGATTGATATTTCACCGACAAAATAGTCATGGTAGAGGGCTATTGTGTTGACTATAAAGTTCATTGATGTGTGGTAAAAGTATTTCATTGGAGAAAGAGGATTGATAATGGAAAGTTCAAGGTATCTAAATCATGGTCCATTACAAGGCCATTATTGTCCTCCAATTAATATTTCACTAGCAAAATAGTAAATGTGGAAGGTCATTGTGTCGGCTACAAATGTGTGATGCAAGGCTCCACATCATGAGAAAGTGGTATGTTTTTGTGGATTACCCTCCCTAGTTCACTAGATAAATAGTGGCTAGGGCTTCTCAAATTTCCATTTTGAGTCCATCATTGAATAGATAATGAAAATTTGAGCTTTTTTCCTTTTTACACCTCGTTCTAAGGTATGGTTTACAAGTTATAATGCTTTTTGTCTTGGCTTCCCTCCCAATTTCGCCAACAAAAGTCTTTGGAGCTTCTCAAATTGTAATTTTGAATCCATCATTGGAAATGAAATGAAAATTTGTGACACCTCGTTTTGGCATAATCGTGTTTGGGGCTTTTCAAATTTTAATTTTGAATTCATCACGAGACACAAAATGTAAAATTGAGCATTTTTTCTTTTTACACATCCTCATTCCCTCATTTTGAGGTATACATCACAAATAGAAGTGATGCCCTAGTGATCTTAGCATCATGAAACTTCAAGATTTGTTCTTGCTCCCTCTATTACGATCATCTTGGGAGGTGATCTCTAGTATCACTCTTTGGAGAATCTAGTGTTTGAGATGTGCCCATGTCATTATCGCTTGCTCTCAATTGTCTATAGCTAACCAATCATTGTGTGGTTGGTGGCCTATCAACACCAAGACTTACTCTGATACCCTGTCACAAAAGTGTGAACTTACTATAAAATCTTGCTAGAGATTCTTGGAAGGTTCTTCAATCTACTTGATGAAGGGCAGGCATCCCTTCATTTAAGGAGAACTTGCTGTATTATGATTATAGCATTTGGCAAGAATTGAGTATAATGAATAAACGGCTTGAAGAATTATTATGCCTTGGCCTTGTATTAGCAACAATGCACTACATTCACGACCACAATTGCAAAGCGTCATTCAACAAAGTAGGAGGAATATCTCACCCCAGGTATCCTCCAATCAAGATTAAAACTTATACTTAGTTGTATGTTTAAACGTGATAGGCATCATTCAACAAAGTAGGATGAATATCTCACCCAAGGTATTCTCAAATCAAGATTAAAACTTATACTTAGTTGTATGTTTAAACTATGATAGGCATGGAAGTATCCTACAATTCCGCCTAACAGTATATTAGACTTAGCATTTCACATTCACAGAAATAGTAAGATAGCATTCTTAAGTTTGAGTATTCAGATCAAAGTAGAAAATGGAATAGATAAAGGTTAAGTATATGATAGCTTTGGCATTCATTCCCCAAAAACAAAGAATAATAAAGTAGTTTCAACTATGTTCTGTTGAGATATGGTGCCATCAGCACATAATTAGAGGTTAAGGTATGGTATAGGAATGTATTAAAGTAGCCACCCTAGGATGTGGACTACATGATGTGAGGATGTGGATCAAGGATATCCACAAGGAGAGATGTGGATCAGAGGATCCCACAAGTGTTGACTATTCCAAGGGCACTCTCTATATAAGACGCCTATCAAAAGTATTGTTGAGTAGAAATGCACACTCAAGATTTTGTTTATGAGTCCAAGCTAATCTATCTTGGAACCTAATTGACTCGAGGTACATGTCATGAGCACTCTCTTCATTATGTTTACACATAGGTTCCATCCACCTTAGAGCGCTCCATAGATCCTAAGGCATGCATGTTTTGTCATGGTATCAAAGCACTAGGTGCTTTCAAGCCCTTGCTTTCGTCAAGGCACAAGTCCTCTTTGTGAGGCATCCTTGTCATTTTCAAAGCTCAGCTTGTAGAGCTCTTTCTCCTCTACATTTTGGTTTAGAAAGCTCTAGAATCCACTTCCTGGAGCTTGAGATCTAGTGTTTTGAGTGATTGTGTTTCTTGAGAGGTCCATTTCATGAGTTTGGAGTTCTCGAGATTTCTATAATGCTTCTCAGGTTTTCTCAAAGCCTCCAATCTCCTCTCTTATCATACTTGAGAGTTGATTCAGGGAGTCCATTCCCTTGTGAGAGATATTCAGAGAGGAAGAGAGTTTGTGAAACCATAGAAAGAGAGGGAGACCTTTGTGAGACCTTCAAGCCATTACAACAATGGGCAACCAAGCTGCTACATGGCCTGACCTGCTAGTCGACTTCTCCAACTCATCAAAAGGCCTCCTACAAGCAACTATCTACGACAAAGGCCTCAAGTGACACCCTCAGATGAACTACAACTACAATGAGCTCTCCAATGGCCTTCCAGCGGACTCCAATGACTCTCACGGCTAGCCACATGTAGAACTACCACAGAAAACTCCAAATGCCTCACGTCAAGCAGCTCCTCTAGCCTAGCCAACCAACCGGCTCCAGTAAACGGTGCCTCAACCACCTTCAACTCTATGAACAACATCCACGGGCTGACAGCACTGCCTCAACACAGACAACAGTGCCAACGAACTCTATGAGCTTGCACCATCAATGCCCTCTCCTGGCCATCGCCAGAGCCCAGCTTCAATGATCGTATGCAATGCGGCACTTGTGCCAATGCCATAACCTACAAGCCAACCTCAAGGAAACTCTACAATGACTCAACGGCCAGAGCCTTCAAGGCCAAGCCCATGCATTGCCTTCCAACACTGTCCACCCATATCGAATAAGCGTTGCTTTTAATCCAGTCTCGAAAGCCATGCACAGTAGCAGCCTCGGGCTTATTACATCATCGAATCTCTCTGTTAAAAGCATAGGCGGACCATCCACAGAGAGCTCCTCATAGCTTTCTGCAACCAACGAGTGAAATCCCTCCAAACACAAAACGACGTCTCCTCTGCACAAACTCTCATGTCACTTCAAAGTTTTTTTTTCAAGGTTCTTCTTACTAAGGTTCTCTACAAGGGACACGTGGCAGATAAGGATCTACCTTGGTTAGGTTCAGCTAAACCTTGATTAGCCAAGGTGTGGTTAGTGGTGGTCAGTAGCTTGCCACGTGGCACATAGACCCAAGTCTCAACCCACACTAGACCATGGTTAGGTTTAGGTTTAGGATTGGTTAATTGCCACATAAGCATGCACAGTTAGTAGCGCCACCTCAGGACAATAACCCCTTTGCCACATCATCAAAGGCCTCTTCTTCACAAAAACTTCGACAAGTTATAACTTGCAATCCAGGTGGAATTTGCATGCGCTCCAAGAAGGGAAAGTGATCATCTTTTCGAGATCTATGCGCCTGTTTAGTCAGAATCATTGTTATCAATTAGACACTACCAATATTGAAAGAAATCAATTGGTAAGACCTTTGCAACAAATGACAAAGCAACGCGTGAATGCACACATCGCTATCATAAGCATGCCAAAAGCACAAGTGTATGAGATGACCACAACACAAAGCATGGCATCCACACATAAAGCATTAAAAGCACATGAAGAATAAATCATTATGCATCATACTACATCAAGCAAAGAAGAGAACACCATCGACATTAAGCATTGAGAAGCAACAACCTTTCCACCTTTAGCCTATATTTTTGTAAATCAAGCCTAACCACCTAAGAGTAGCTACTATGAAAGCACCCAGGGGAGGTATTGACATGTAAAAGCCACACTTGACCACCTTAAGTAGCAATGTATGCACTAAGGGGAGGTGATGGATTTGTAACTCACATTTGATCACCTTGTGGTAGACAATGGATCATGGCACCAAGGGGAGGTGTTGAGATATGGTGCCATGAGCGCATAATTAGAGGCTAAGGTATGGTATAGGAATGTATTCAAGTAGCCACTCTAGGATGTGGACTACATGATGTGAGAATGTGGATCAAGGATATCCACAAGAAGAGATGTGGATTGGAGAATCTCACAAGTGTTGACTATTCTAAGGTCACTCTCTATATAAGAGGCCTATCATGTATTGTTGAGTAGAAGAAATGCACATACACTCAAGATTTTGTTTATGAGTCCAAGCTAATCTATCTTGGAACCTAATTAACTTGAGGTACATGTCATGAGCAATCTCTTCATTATGTTTACACATAGGTTCCATCCACCTTAGAGCGCTCCATAGATCCAGAGGCATGCATGTTTTGTCATGTTCATATTGAAACAAATAAACATACAGTTTTGAACATTTGGAACTTCGGAATGTCTCCAGTGTTTTCAGCATTTTCCGAATATGCATCAAAATGGTTGCAAATATATGCATGAATGCTACCTTTGCAGTTCCTAACTTCTATATCCATATCCGACCCTATCTATCTATATCATGATTAAAAGTAGTAGTCTAAGGTTTTAATATCCTCTAGTGGGATATGTCCCCACTGGCACACCCGGTGGTTCAAATGATTTGCAAAAACATTTGTGACTCGAACCCTCTATGGAACTAGGTCATTCCCATCAGTGAGACTACTTCAAGTTGATTCCAGATATTATTGTCAGAATTAGGAGTTTCCAGCATCAACAACTTGCTGAGTTGTCTAGAATATCTGCCGTAACTAAGATCTGAGTATTGATAGTGCAAACATGCATTGTTAAAGTCTATTTGGTGGGAGCTTTCTCTGTGAATAACTTGGTGTTGCTCGCCATCTGAAAATCAACTTCATCCTTTTCAAAATTCAGCTCTTCTACAGTCCTCATTACCGCTTATACTTTGTCATCTTTCATTGCATCATCTTCTTCATCAATCAATACGTCCATAGAATTCAATGCAATATGCTCATCAATGTTGAACTTGATTGCATTGGCAACTCGCTTTCTTTGACTTGTTTGAGTGCTTGAGCGAGCTTTTTATTCTTCATCTATAAATCATGTATAAACTCCTCATGCTCCATGATTTTATATTTTAAAGCATGAATTATGGATTCCTCAGAAAGGATTCCTCAGAAGCATAAGCATCATATGGCCTCTAATTATGATCAACAACCTTTCTTGCAAATTTTCCCATGCACTTTGACTCAAAGTCACAAGATCAAGCTTCAATTTACTAACTGCCTCACTCCTCATGAAGATGCCATTAACCTTTGTGCCTGCTGACATGTGTTGCAGCTCATCCTCCAAACATTTCAAAGAATCCACTCTTTCTTGTAGTAGTAAATTCTTAGTTTGCAACTCTATATTCATGTCAGAAACTATCTCCAGTACCTCAAAAAAGGAAGTTTGCATTTCTGACAGCCACTATGTTACCATTGGTATGCCTTCTCTCTACTTTTCAATTTGCTCCATTAATTGCTTTTCAACATTATCCCTCTGCTCCTTGAATTTGATAAACTTCTGTTCTGCCTCAGACAACTCCTCTTTCAGTTTATTAATTTCTGAACTCAACTACATCTGTTGCATCTACTCTCTCTTTACTTCATTAGCATAATGAGAGTGCTCTCAACGGAAGCAAGAACGGAAGAGGGAGAGAGAGAAACAGAGAGCCACACAAGCTTTGGTGGGTACAGAACCACCCTAATCTTCTTTTTCATTCATTTATATATGTGTTTGAGTATTGTACATAACTAGGGTAAAGGCACAGTGACCTTTAAGCCCCACAACCTCCCACTTAAAGGACAATATGCCTTTAAGGGAGAACAACGAGTGAGCATATAATCCAATGCCCATCAATACACGACATTACTCAAACCGCTGATTAGGTTGACTCCTCGTCAGCATATTTGTAGGGTTATCATATGTATGAACCTTGACAAGCTCTATGCGCTTGTCCTCAAGTACCTCCCTGATAAAATGGTACCTGACCTCAATGTGTTTGGTCTTTGCATGAAAGACCAGATTCCATGCTAATTGAATATGCTAATTGAATAGCACTCATGGAATCACTATGCAATGTCGGTACACCTGTATGAATCCCCAAATCTCCCACTAGCCGATCAAGCCATATAGCCTCCTTGCAACCCTCTATGGCTGCAACATACTCAGCCTATGTGTTAGACAAAGCAACACACTTTTGTGCGTGAGACATCCGTGACACTGCACCACCTGCAAAGGTGAACACATAACCAGAAGTGGATCTCCTACTATCCACATGCCCTGCATAGTCTGAATCTGTGTACCCAAGTACACGCATGTCTCCTCTACCAAAGCAGATGCACATCTCCTTGGTACCTTTCATGTACCTCATGATGCACTTAACTACCTCCCAATGCCTCTTTCCTGGATTAGCCATATACTGGCTAACAACTCCCACTGCAAATGCAATGTCTGGTCTAGTAGCTATCATAGCATACATAAGACTCCCAACTGCTGATGCATAAGGAACCTTGGCCATCATGGCCCTTTCCTCATCTAATTTGGGACTATCTGTATGACTCAGTTTCACATATGGAGGCAATGGAGTACTTACTACCTTCCCCCCCTCCATATTGAAATGTTGCAATACTTTTGTAACATGCTCCTTCTGTGAAAGCCAAAGGAGTTTCCTACTCTGATCACGCGTGATGCGCATACCAAGAATATGACCTGCAAGTCCCAAATCCTTCATATCAAAGGCCTCATGCAACTTGGCCTTTAATGCATCTAGCTCATAAGTATTCTTGCTAACCAATAGCATATCATCCACATATAGTGCCAAGATTATCAGGCTATTATTCTTAGACCTTTTAGTGTAGAGGCAGTGATCAATTTCACTCCTTCTAAAACCTTGGGACTGAATGAAAGCATCAAACTTCTGATACCATTCTCTAGGCGCTTGCTTAAGACCATAGAGACTCTTCTTCAGCTTGCAAACTAAATGCTCTTTGCCCTTTTCTTCAAAGCCTTCCGGCTGCACCATGTAAATTTCCTCATGCAAATCCCCATGCAAGAAAGCTGTCTTAACATCCATCTGCATAAGCTCCATATCCTCTGCTGCCACTAGTCCAAGCATGCATCTAAGTGTCGTCATCTTCACAACCGGAGAGAATATCTCATCAAAGTCCACACCCCTCTCTTGCTTGAAACCTTTAGCAACTAAATGGGCTTTGTACCAAGGCACATCATCACTTGTGACCTTCATTTTGTAGACCCATTTACATGGCAATGCTTTCTTTCCATGTGGCAAAGAAACCAAGTCCCAAGTCTTATTCTTCATAAGTGAACTCATCTCTGATTGCATAGCATACTCCCACTTGCATTGATCCTCGCACATCATAGCCTCTTTGTAGCAAGAAGGCTCCCCACAATCAGTAAGCATCACATAGTCTACCCCTAGAACAAACCTATCAGGCGGTCCAGACACTCTAGATGATCTTCTTAAGGGCATTTTAGCTTGCTGTCCCACCTGCATATCAGCCACATTTGGCTCATCATTTCCACCAATAGATGATCCATCATCTACCCTTGATTGTATACCTGTGGGAGTACTTGGTGGTACCATTTCTTGCACATTTGGTGCATGGACAGCTTGCTATCTATCAACATATGCAGGTGGATTCACATCCTGGAAAGTGATTTTCCTCATTTCCACATCCCTCATGGGTGTCTTATGCATCTTCTTCTCATTGAAGACTACATCATGGCTGCGTATGATCTTCTTTGCTTCTGGATCCCAGAGATGATAGCCCATCTCTCCACTTTCACCACAACCTAGAAAGATGCATTTCTTAGACTTAGGATCTAGCTTCTTTCGAAGCTCTTTTGGCACATGTGCATATGCCTCACACCCAAATATACGCAAATGAGAGTAAGAGGGCTTCTTGCCACTCCATGCCTCTTCAGGAATACCACCATCCAAACTCTTACTAGGTGATCTATTGATCACATGCACTGCAGTCTTCATTGCCTCAGCCCAAAAACCACCAGAAAGACTTACACTAGAAAGCATGCATTGCAACGTTTCTTGAATGGTACGATTCATCTTTTCTGCAACTGGATTTTGCTCTGGAGTACGAGGGGATGTGAGCTCCCTCTTGATCCCATGTGTATCATAGAAATGCTGAAAGTCATGAGAGAGATACTCTCCACCATTGTCAGTCCGTAGGCATTTAAGCGTTCTACCTGACTGATTCTCAACCAAGGCCAGCCATTTCTGAAATACTTGGAACACATCACTCTTCCGAGCTATAGCATAAGCCGACACTTTCCTAGTTGCATCATCAATGAATGTCACATAGCATTCAGCCCTGCCTAATGACCGTGTAGGCATGGGACCACATACATCTGAATGCACCAAATCAAGCTTTTCAAGCTCTTTCTTTCCCTTCTTTTATGGGCTGACTTAGTCTGCTTCCCATAGAGACAGTGCTCACAAAATTCAAAATCAGAGAAACTCAAATGCGGTACATAACCCAAATTGCATAAGAGTTTCATTCCATTCTGGCTCATGTGCCCCAACCTGCAATGCCACAAAGAAGTGCTTGGCTGCTCGGTTATTGCAACAACATGATCAAATACCCCTGATACATGTAAGGGATACAAAGTCCCACACTTGGCACCCCTAGCCAAAAGCATAGAGCCCTTCTAAATTTTCCAACTCTGAAAGCCAAAAGTGGTGTGAAAACCAGCATCATCTAGCTGACCCACTGAAATAAGACTCTTGGTCAACTAAGGCACATGTCTCACATGTTTCAAAACAAATGCAGACCCATTTGCAAAAGAAAGCTTTATGTCACCTACTCCCACTATGTCACATGCATAGTCATTTCCAAGATGCACACAACCTGTCTTTCCACTATCATACGTGGAGAACCATTCCCTATGGGGAGTAACATGGAATGAAGCACCAAAATCCAAAATCCAATCTTGGGATATGCATCATCTGAAGTGGTAAGCAACTTTGCAGATAAATTAGACATGAAGAGAACATCATTGCCACTATCATGTGTGACTGCATTGATCTGCTCAATCTTCACTTTTCCTTTGTCCTCCCTTGGACTCTCTTCCTTTTGATTTGCACCCCAATTTGCATTCTTTTTCTTATACTTTTGCTCTCTTTTCAGCTTGTAGCAATCCTTTTTCATATGGCCCTTCTTGCCACAATGGTAACACTCAATGTTCCATGCCCTGGATTTGCTACGAGACTTCCCTCTTTCTTGGGACTTCCCCCTGAACTGTGATTTACCCCTTTGCACATTTAAGGTTGCATCCTGCTTATTGCCGTCCATAGACTTCCGTCTAATCTCCTCGGCCAACAAGCTACCCACAACATCATCAAATTTCAGTACTCCACTAGGTGCAGAGTCACTGATAGCTGTACGGAAGGTATCCCATGAGGATGGCAATGAAATAAGAGAAATATTGCCTTAGTCTCCGCATCAAAATCCATCTTCTGAGCCTGAAGCTGGCTGAAAATAATATTGAATTCATTCAAGTGAGAAGCAATGGAGACCCCTTCCTTCATCTGCAGCTCAAACAACCTCTTCATGAGGTAAACTTTATTAGAGGCAGTTTCCTTCTCATAAGTAGCACACAGTTTCTTCCACAAATCTTCTGTAGTTTGCTCATTTACTACTGTGAAATAAACTGACTCTGCAAGATGAAGTCTAATAGTAGACTTTGCTAATGCATCCAACTCATCCCAATCATCCTCAGACATATTTGTAGGCTTAGCTTCAATCCCTGCCAAGGGTTTAATCTGCTTCTTTTGAATAAGCACATCCTTACACAAAGAAAAGTTTGTCCCATCAAACTTTTTAATGCTAAAAAACTCCTTTTCGGACATGGAAGAGGATGTCATAATGCAAATAAAGCAAAAATCCCAAATGCTAGTGCCTAGAAGAGAAAATCACACCAAATAATAGGTGCACCCAAATGTGTATGCCACAATAGAGTGAAATATCACCAAAGCTCATGTTTCAAAGCATCTGACTCATGTGCATATACTATGCATCCATATGAGCAAATCTGGCCCAAAAGAAAATGCCAACTGCAATGGCAATCCAAAATGCCAATAAGTGCCAAATGACTCAAGCATAAACACTGTCCACTGGCATATGCATTAATAATATCTCATCCAAGAGAGCATAGCACTATTAGTGCATCACCTGCAATGTGTCAAAGCTATCCCTCAGCATAAAATAGCATCCATGTGCAAAGCGTCCATAAAAAAATAGCATCCCACAAGGTAATTTGGGCCTATCAGTGCATCCAATAAGGACCACAATGCATCTAAATGGCCTATAAATCATCCATTGAAACGCAATGCACACCACGAACGAGCGCACACTGCTCAAACTGCAACCAAAGTGATCTGCATAAGGTATGCTCAAGAAATCATAGTCCCACAGTAATGACCGCTACTGAAAATAGAGCCTGAGATGCCTCAAAACATGGGCGCCATTGCATAATTGGACTCAATAAGAAAATCTGCAAATATCTCTCTTCTGCCGAAACTCCAAAATCCCAACCGATGAGTGAGAAATGGGAGTCAACACTTATCCACTGCCATGTGGCATAAATCTAAGATTTCAAAACCTTAGAATGAAAAATGCATAACAGAGAGACGAAATAGAATACATAGAGATCTATAACTCTGAAAAATACTCCACCGAATCATGCAAGAATTGACATGTAGGGGTTTTTGGGCTTCGAAACGCAATGGGACAGACGGTTTTAGAAACCGTGGTCTCAATCACTGGGTCCAACACACGGACTGAAAAACGTTTTTGGAAATAGAGCTGTTTGTAAACTTGACTGGAGTGCAAATGATGAGCAACATAGAAGTTTTAGACCTCCTGAGTCCACTGAAACTGACAGATCTGCAAATGGTTACTCCAAACTTGAGTTCCAACACCCGGGCAGAAAAACGCAGAAACTGACATAGTGAGTTAGAAATCCAATGAAATGATCCTAGATTTAAGAATGAAGGTGTTTCTAAGCTCCTGAAGTGAAGTGGGCACCAAAAGCAAGCAATAGTTGCCTCTACAAGTCAATAAAGAGTCTCTATCATCGAACGGAATACATCGAACGGAATAGGGAAAAGCTCAAAAAACGACTTTTTCTTTGAAAACACTTAACAGGCTCTCAAAACCACTTCGCAAAACCAAAGTGACTTTTCCAAAGGTTCCTCCAAGGTCTCTGCACACTCAGATGCAAGTAAAGTCACTCACAAAGCTTTCCACAGATCTTCTCCTTCCTCCCACAGAGCTACTGAGCTTCTAGGCATTCACGCACGCTCAGGTAGATCACCTGAGCTCTGATACCAGTTGAGAGTGCTCTCAACGGAAGCAAGAACGAAAGAGGAAGAGAGAGAAACAAAGAGCCACACAAGTTTTGGTGGGTGCAGAACCACCCTAATCTTCTTTTTCATTCATTTATATATGTGTTTGAGTATTGTACATAACCGAGGTAAAGGCACAGTGACCTTTAACCCCCACACATAAGATTGCTACATAGATTGTATGTCTGCAACATAATTGCTAATAACTTCAAGGGCATCCTTAAATTGAAGATAAGAAATTGTTTGCATACCTACTTTACCCACATCTGGTCTTGGTAGTGGTGTAGCAGTAGCTAACCTCTATTTTACTGCATCCATAACTGCTCCCCTCTTCATTGAAATTGTCTTCCTAAGTGGAACTGTTGTTTCCTCGTTCACTTTGATCTTCTTCCTTGAAGACAATCGGGGTACTCCACAATGAACTTGAATTTGACTTCCCCATCACAGCCTCATATGAATCCCTCCATGTATACTTTGCCATCCTTAAATCATCCATCATTTTCTTCTGAGAATCATTGACATCTTCCAATGATTGTGTGGCTTTATCATGCTTTACCTTAGTCCGTTTTCCTATTCCTATTACTTTTTAAAGCAAAAGCTATCACATAGGGCAGGTGCTGAGTGTTTTTCATGATATCTCATGCATAAGTTCTATGTACAACACAGTTGCCCAACATACATCCTCTCCCCTTTCTACAACCAATAGATAAGCATAATTCTCTTTCGCCATGTAATCGTTATTACAAACCAAAAGACAGACCCATTCAACAAACCATCCCAGTTGCATTTTATGAGTGCCTAAACCTTGCTGATCATATAACTATTTTTTATGAATATAACTAACCCAATCCCACCATCATAATCTCTTTGGAGCACTTCTCAGATGGTATGCCTCCACCGTATAACAGCAAAGCAAACACCTCCTTGACCAATTTTGGTGTAGCTTTCACCCCCATAGTGATTTCACCCCTGGTCTTCCTAAGTAAATCAAATTGAGCAGCTACCATTGAGTTCTCCTTCCAGTGTTGCCATGGCAGACATGCAAACCCAAATAACTTTATACTTTGCAACCATTTTCTATGTGCTAAAATATCAAGTGTTACCATCGTATCATGAATCGGCGGGCTTAAGCTCCCCTCCTTGGCGTTTCTTCAACAACACATCTGAATTTGTGGCAGAAACCATTGTCACCTCTTGCGTCTCTGATTTTGCCAACGCACCCTCCAAAGCTCTCTTACTTTTCATGACTAGTGTCATCCTCCCCTTGCACTGCATGAGGGTGGTGGCTGCAGCCTCTGAGTAGGTCGAGTTCAGCACACGCCTTTCGCTTGGCTTGGCGATCAAGCTTCCTCCCAGCAACAGCAGACATCGCAGTGGTAAAGGTAATACCCTAACTAGATGTCGCAAACACCTTATGCAAATGTCCCCTGAATTTAGAGTGTACGATGCTTGATAAATTCGCCTTCACACATGTGAGCCGCACATCAGTGATAGCATGCATCACTTTTTAATGACGTCTTGTGCTCCAAGTTGGCTCTTTCCCCTTTGTCGGTGGCATCACAACAATCCACACCGGTCGGCTGATATCGACATGATCACTTGTAAACATCTCATCACACCACCCTTGCCAACGATTAGTGCCTCTTCCCATTCATGCTATGTTTAGAACTCCAAACTCTTTTTCAAAATTTTGGACACAATTGTTCTGATTTTCAAATTTTTGGACATCGTAGTTTTGATTTTTTGATTTTCGGATATTGTTAATGCCCCTCGGAATTTTGGACTTAGGTACAACCATCCTTTTGAGTTGGCAAATAGTCACTGCATATAGCATTACCAATCCACACTCCATCACTGATCCATCTCCCATATCATTTATGGACAATGTTGGTGCATGATACGGCTTCAACCTGTAACCATTCACTGGTTTCAAAATTGCATTGCCACATCTATCCTCCAATCTAAATGTTCCTTCACCCAACACCTCCATAATTTTATAAGGACCCTCATATCTTTTGCCTGGACAAGGTCCTAACTTAGAATCAAACATCAACACTAGATCTCCTTTTCGAAACACTTTAAACTTAATATTCCTATTTACCCATGCTTGCCTTCTTTTTTGCATCACATCTGAAATATAGGAGCTCACAACCCTGTCTTCATCCAACTTCAAAAATTGTTGAGTCCTATGATTAACTGATTCCTCTGGAAACAATCTATTCTCAGTTGCTTTTTGGAGACTAAGTACAATAAACTCCATTGGGACTACAACTTCACACCCATAAACAAGGCAAAATGGTGTCATTCCAGTGTTTACCTTAGAGGCCATCTGAAATGCCTATAAAGCTGAATGTAGTTTCTAGTCCCATTCAATTCTATTTTTTGAAACTATTATTCTAAGAATCTTCTTGAATGTTTTATTGGAATTCTTAGCCTGGCCATTAGCCTGTGGATAGTATGTAGTTGACTTCTTGTGCACAATCATGTGTGTGTTTGTTAACTTCTTCATACCTTTGTTCATAAAATGAACCCCTTGATAAAAAACTATCTCTATTGGACAGCCAAACCTAGTTATGATGTTGTAATAAATGAACTTAGCCATGCTAGCAGTTGTGTTATCCTGCAAAGCAATCACCTGTACACACTTCGTGCAGTAGTTGGTAGGCTGCCAAGACATACTTATTGCTAGTATACCTAGCAGAAGGTTTGATCAGACCCATGAAATCAAGTACCTATTTTTGGAATGGACCCAAAGGTAAGATAGGCTAATCTGGCATCCGGTCTGCATCTGTTGGCCTGCCATCTCTTTGACATGGTAAACAAGTTTTAGCAAATTGATGAGTATCTTTCAACATTGTAGGCCACCACAAACCTGCACGAAGTATCTTTTTCCCAGTAATATCACCAGAAAAGTGACCTCCTGCATTTCCAGCATGTGCTTCCATCAATACTACTTTCCTCTCATGATCTGGCACACATCTTTGGATAATCTGATCAATACCTCTTTTATATAAAACTCCAGCTATCACCAAAGATGGTTTACTTTGCAACAGACATTTAAACATTTGCAAGATCTTAGATTGTGCCTTGAGAGATGCAAAATTGCACGACTTAGTCTTAATCGAGAGGTGTGCTTTTGCAGTCAAGAGCGGTGTCCTATTAGGCCATATAATAAGGCACGGCCATAGACCACTGAAGTTGGAAGTTATTAAGAATGCACCTACACCAAGAACTCTTAAGCAGTTGTCACGCTTTGTTGGGTAGATTACATGGCAGAGCCGATTTTTGCGTTATCTTTCCCATGTTTGTGCACCATTGACAAAACTTACCAGGAAGGGAGAAGTTTATAAATGGGATGAACTCCAGCAAAAGGCTTTTGTTTTATTGAAGAAAATGTTAATTGTGGTGCCAATTCTTAAGCCACCTAACTGGAAGTTACTATTTCATATTTTTGTAGATGCTTCGAATGTAGCCATTGGTGTAGTGTTAATACAAAACTTGGTTAAAGGGTGATTTCAGACCATATATTATGCCAGTAGAAGATTGGCAAGAGCAGAACAGAATTATAGTGTTATTCATAGAGAGGCATTGGGAATTGTATATGCTCTCCGAAAATTAAGACACTATCTCTTGGGGAATAAAGTAATCTTACATGTGGATCATCAAGCCCTCATGTATTTGTGGTAAACAAATCATAGTTGTTTGGAAGGCTGGCTAGATGAATATTACTCCTCCAAGAATATGACTATGACATTGTTCATACACCTGGTAATCAGCATGCTATTGTTTGCAAATTATTTAAGCTGATTGATGAATGGTGAAGAACCTTTGGGAATTCAAGTTGATTTGCCATATGCACATTTGTTTTCTGTTAACCTCAATAGTGGACAGGATTGGTATGATAGAATGCTTCTTTTTCTAATGGATGGGATAGTACCTCAGTCACACTGTCATGAGATCAGAGGATCAAACCACATGACAGGTCATGTTGAATGGATGCAGGATGCAAGAAAAATGGAAAAACCAGGATTTGTGGAGACTGGTGATGATACTGCACATCCTATTGTGCAGATTGGCTAAATTCCTTTGTCTATGCATGATGGGAAAAAGAAATACTTGTCTGATGTATTTCATGTCCCGAACATCACCAAGAACCTGGTTTCTGTTGGTCAGATGGTTGAGCAGGGCTTGCAGGTTAGATTTAATCCTCATGGATGCTTTGTTGAGGATATGAAAAATAACGGTCGCTTGATAGCAAAAGGAAAGAAGAAGGGCAGGATGTTTACGTTGGATGCGGACATGCCTGAATTGAGTGCAACAATGTTTGCACATGGGACCGGTGTAGTTGCAGATATTGATATATGGCACAAACGCATTGGTCATGTTAATATACAACGACTTAAATCAATGCAAGCCCAAAATATTGTTGCAGGATTGCCTAAATTCAAGGTTGCAGAAATGCACAAGGTTTGTGAAGCCTGTCAATTTGGAAACAGGCAAGGAAACCTTTTCCTAGGCATGTTCAAGAGAGTAAAAAGCCATTGCAATTAATCCACTCTGATGTGTGGACTACAAAAGTTGCATCTATTGGAGGCTGTCACTATTTTGTCACATTTATTGATGACTTCAGCAGAAAACTGTGGGTGTATTTTATGAAAAAGAAAAGTGAGGTGTTTGGGCACTTCAAAGCTTTCAAAGCTACGGTGGAAAAAGAAACAGGCCTGCAAATAAAATGCCTAAGGTCAGATGGAGGGGGAGAGTACCTCTCAAATGAGTTTGCAAGGTTCTTGCAGGAGCATGGTATAAAGCAGCAATATTCATGCAGTCATACCCCACAGCAAAATGGAATTGCAGAAAGAAAAAACAGGCATATTGGAGAGGTATCTCGGGCTATGCTAAATGAAAAAGATCTACCAGATTATTATTGGGCTGAAGCAGTTGCTATAGTAGCCTATATAATGAACAGGACTCCCACTGCAGCAATACATGGCATGACGCCAGAGGAGATGTATACTGGTAGGAAACCAGATATTTCTCATTTAAAGATTTTTGGTTGCATTGCCTATGTCCATGTGCCAGATGAGTTGAGGTCCAAGTTGGATCCAAAAGCTGAGAAGTGCATCTTTATTGGTTATTCTCTGCAGCAGAAAGGGTATAGATGCTATAACCCTTCTACACGTAAGTTCACAGTGAGCAGAGATGTTGTTTTTGATGAGATGAGCAGCTGGTATAAACCAGTAAATGTGATGGTTGATGTAGATGCACAAAATGGTAATGCTACACAGAATGCACAGCAGCAATCACAAAATATCAGTGGACCTGGAGTGTCCTCTACCAGTGGTTCACATACTTTGCCATGGACAGTCAGATTGAGATCAGGAGAATCTCCTCAAAGTAATGCAGAATGTGGTACGCAGGTATCACGAAAAGGAAAAGAGAAGGTA
The DNA here is from genome assembly GCF_047967505.1 of Dipteris shenzhenensis. Taxonomy (NCBI): domain Eukaryota; kingdom Viridiplantae; phylum Streptophyta; class Polypodiopsida; order Gleicheniales; family Dipteridaceae; genus Dipteris; species Dipteris shenzhenensis. The sequence goes on along the minus strand of NC_141602.1, from coordinate 54,680,040 downwards.
GATCAGCCCATGTTTGATGTGAATGCAGGTCACTCTTATGTGGATGGTGAATCCAGTGGCTCAGAACAGAGCATTGATGATGAGTTGGGTATTCCTTCTGTCGTTCCACCTGTAGTAAGGAAGACCAGGGATGTTTTGAGAGCACCTGGAAGTGAGCCTATTTTGCGCAGGTCTACCAGGGTTAGGTATCCTGTGGATAGGCTGAAATATGATGGATTTACAGCCATTCACTATGCCTATATGGTCAAAGTGATACAGGAACCAGAACCCACTTCTTTTGAGCAAGCCATGGGAAATGAAAAATGGGAGAAAGCCATGGATGAAGAAATGGATGCCTTGGATGCTAATGCTACATGGGAATTGGTGCCTTTACCTAAAGGCAAGAATGCAATTGGCTGTAAGTGGGTTTATAAGATCAAGCACAATGCAGATGGTTCTGCGATAGATACAAGGCAAGATTAGTTGTCAAGGGGTATGCACAGACATATGGCATTGATTATGAAGAAACTTTCAGCCCAGTTGCAAGGATGGCAACCGTAAGAGCAGCCATTGCTATGGCTGCATCAAAGGGATGGTCTTTACATCAGATGGATGTAAAGAATGCCTTCTTGCATGGTGATTTGCAAGAAGAGGTCTTTATGGAGCAGCCAGCAGGTTATGTTCATGCTACTCATCCTGAGTTTGTTTGCAGGTTGAAGAAAGCCTTGTATGGCTTGAAGCAAGCACCTAGAGCATGGTCTGACAAGATAGGACAGTATCTTGTCACTATTGGCTTTCAGATTTTCAAGGCAGATTTCTCACTCTATGTGAGAAAAACAGAGAAAGGGATTATGCTGCTGGTCATTTATGTTGATGATTTGATCATCACAGGTGATAGTGATGAAGATATCCTTCATGTGAAAATGCGATTGAGGCAGAAGTTTGAGATGAAGGATTTGGGAGAGCTGCGTTATTTCTTGGGCATTGAGGTGATTAGATCACCAAGTGAGATACAGCTCTTGCAGAGGTAGTATGGATTGGACATGCTGTCCAAATATGGGATGACAGGCTGTAAGCCTATTTCAATTCCTTTGGAGCAGAATGTGAAGCTGAGTGGAGATGCAGGTGAGCTTCTGGAGGACCCTACTATGTACAGACGCATAGTAGGAAGTTTGATTTACATGACTATTACCAGGCCAGATTTGAGCTATGCTATTGGGTTGGTAAGTCAGTTTATGCAGGCTCCAAGGAAACCGCATTTGGATGCGGCTAGATGCATACTCAGGTATGTGAAGTCCACATTGCAGTATGGACTATTTTATGAGGCTGGGGTTCAGATACAGTTGCATGGATACACTGATGCTGATTGGGCTGGTAGCATTTCAGATAGACGATCTACCAGTGGATATGTGTTCTCTTTTGGGAGTGCTGCAGTCACTTGGAGCAGCAAGAAACAGCCTACAGTTGCCTTGTCGAGCACAGAGGCTGAGTACAGGGGTGCAGCAATGGCTGCATGTGAGGTAGCTTGGTTGCATAAGCTACTTTATGATATGCATCAGTCTACAGATGGGCCGGTTGTCATTTATTGTGACAACATGAGCAGTATACATTTGGCAAAGAACCTAGTCTTTCATGCTAGAACAAAGCACATTGAGGTGCATTATCACTATGTGCGGGAGAAGTTTTACTAGGACTTATTGATCTAGTTTATGTCAGCACAGAGGATTAGGTAGCTGACATATTCACGAAAGCATTGGGCGCAGAGAAGCTGCGCAAGTTCAGAGACCTGCTTGGTGTGCAGGATTTGGGATTGAGCTCGAGGGGGAGTGTTGAGATATCGAGCTCCACTCGCGATATGCCAGGGTGACTGTTGTGCATTTATGTCACCGACTTGTTAGCTGGAGGTGCGGTTGGTACACCGCCCACGAATAATAGCTGGATGATAGCTATCCTTATCTACACTAGTTCGTGGCTCAGTTAGTATGCCACCTTAGTTAGTTGAGTTTGGTTTGAGACCCACATATAGGATTCTTCTATTGCTTTGTACTAGAGTTCTTTTTGGCTTTCACAACTAATAAGAGAAAAACTGCTTTCAGCCTCCACCTTTGTGTGTATTCCCCCATTTGTGCATGTGAGAAAGCCGCAAGTGAGACTCCTTTCCTCTCTCCCACAATCTTCACATTAGATGGGCCATCTATCTTGGGACTACCACAAAGGATAGCAAAGGGTCCCTCCTCCCCCCCCTACATGCTTCATAGATTCATTAGAGGACGCCTTGGGCACATAGGGCTTGGCACCCTCCAAGGTAGCAGTAGTAGTAGCAGCAAGAGTCCCAGACCCCCTAGGTGGAGTTGTCTGATGGGAAATAGACCAAGGCTAAAGAGGGGGCCTCAAGCATATAGGGCTTGGTGCCCTCCAAGGCAGTAGTAGTAGCAATAAGAGTCCCAGAACCCCTAGGTGGAGCTGTTCGATGGGAAATGGACCAAGGCTAAAGAGAAGAAAGTGAGCAAGTAGGACATGAAGAATGGCAAGCAGTGCACAAGACTCAAAGATAAGACATGTGCATAGTAAGAGTTAGTATCCTAGTCTTAGGGAGAGCAGTCCAAGAGTGCCTCTTCAAGTCGCCCTTAGATGTCAAAGGATGAGATCTTCTTTGATATTCCTCCATGGGAGAGGTATAGAGTACCCTAGAACCTACACGGTAGCAAGATGTAGGAGCTCCTACTACTTTGGAAATATTTTCCCCTTCCTCCCTTCCTCCTAGGCACCTAGGGGCAAGAATTTAGAGCATTGCAGTATCTACACAACGGCAAGGCACTAGAGCTCCTATTACTTTAGTAGCTGATTTGCCTCCCATCTCCCTTCCCTCCCAATCTCTTAACCCCTAGCTTTCTCCTTCTCCCCTCATTCTCCTTGCTATAGTCACTATCTCTACCCACCCTCTACCCTTTGCCACTCCACCATCTTCCTTGCTCTTGCTTGCTCAGCAAGTTTGATCACTTGTTCTCGCTCCTGAGTCCTCCACCAATATTCTTCTCCCAAACCCAAACCTGCTTCCTAGCCTTTGGGAACAAAGGAGGCTAGGTCCTCTCCTCCCCTAGACTGTGCATTTCTCCTCTCACTCGTAGTCCTCGGCACCAGGGAAAGGGGGCTTGTTTTCCCAACTTCAAGGACCTAGTTCTTGCTTAGGGCTACCCTTATGAATCGAGTTTTGGTGGCTCGAGCCTTTTAATGACCAACATATTTTGGGTGTCTCTAGAGGTGATGGTGTTGAACTTGGAGCCCTGAAAAGGGGGATCCATTGGTGTGGTTAGCTCCTTCTCTCACCTTTTGGGGTTTTCATTTTTCCTCCATAGAAGAGGAGGAATGAACCCCATCGCTATTCAATTGTATGATGGGAGAGAGCATCTACCACATGATGGAGTAGTGATGGGTCTGCAAGAGATAGATTTGTGGCTCATGTATGGTGCTTTAGCTATCTTCCACCTCAACTTTAATGCAAAGAGGAAAAGTGTAGGCAGGTAGTAGAAATGACCATTTGAGGTCAGAGGGAGCTCATGCACCCGACTTACTATCCAAACGCTTCAGCAATGCATCAATAGGTTTGGGGCACAAGTCTCATTCATGATGCACTAGGCATAAAAGTTCAACATGGACCCTATCATGCCCTTGGGATGCAGACACACAAATACAGATTACTTTCATTCCAAGCCCCCTTCAAAGTCACAAAAATCCAAGGTTGTTGTGTGCAGGCTCCCACTTATAGATGAGCCCTACTCTCTCTGTCCTCCTCCCCATGAGTTTGACCATGGTGAGTTGGAACATGCATAGGCTCCATGATCATGCACATTGTTTTGGGGTTCATATGGAATTTGCAAACAGAAACTCAAAGTGCAATGCACAACTTGTATAATGAATGCAAAACATCATTACGGATAGTGTAGAGAATGCATTGTTGAAATTAGAAACTGATAGTACTATCTGAATTGGTCACAATAGATTAACAACAAAAACATAAGGAGTAATAACCATTTCATAAAGTAAAATTCTTAGAACAATAGATCCAAAAACTCTCTCCACACTCATTGTCTCTGAACATCACATTCTAGCTCTCATTCTTTTCCAAGAATGGATTGAAAGAAGCACACTAATAAGTGGTGACCCTTTGTATCTGTAAGCATTAAACTAGGCTAAAATACCATCCTCATAATATTTGCCTATCACTGGCACACCTGGTGGATAGGAACTTCGAACAAATTCTTGGACCTGAACCCACTGAATGTTTTCATTGGACTATATTAGTGCTTTCCATATAAACTCTCTTCATGATGTAAACATCACATCAATCCAAGACTATGCCGGACATAGAGTAAAGAGCCCAGCGCAGTACCAAGATTTACACTACTCCTACACATAGATGTTTACAAAGTATACAATAAAATATTATGAACCTAGCCTTATTATATTTGATAGAAAAAATTGAAACTATTTAGGAAATATAAACATCAAATGTATATCTATTTTTCTATTGAAAAACACAGTTGGTTATTGTTTGGTAAAGATTTTTCTATGTTAAAAACATAATTGGTAATTAATTTTGGAAGAAGAAAAGATAGAATGATATTTAAAAGATCAATTTGGGTGAAAGTATGGGTGCTCAACATGTTTCTATAGCTCAATTTGATGGTTTTTTCAATTCTCTATTCAAAGGAACTAGCCCATCATCTTCATCTCTGTCTAGCCTTCCCTGTGATCCCACTAATCCTGCCTACTTCCTTTGTTCTGATATATCACAGATTCTATCCACTAGTTCTGAGAGTGTCTGTACTACAAATGACTATAGATCCAACTCTTTCTACACATCATTGAACTGAGTATGTGTTGGTAGATACGTATGCACATCCCATTCTCCTTTTTCAATTGCAAAGTCTACCCCCACTTTAGTAGTTGGTGCACTGACTACCTCCTATTCTTTAGATGTTCTAAACATTTCTTCTTTGAAGTGAGACTCTCCCAACTCAAACATAGAGGCTGCTAATATGATCTGCTTTGACTTATTCTCTTCATATAACTCTTTTTGCAAGACCTCCAACTGATCCTGTAGTATATTCACCTGAATTGACTCTACAGTTTTAATATGTTCTCCAAATGGTTGCTCAAGTGTAACTAATAGTTTCTCTTTTATGTTTAACCACATTCTGGTGATATAATCATACAATCTTCTCTGTAACTCTTCTACATTCTTATTGCTTATGAGCATGCCTCTACCTCAAGTGTATCCTCATCATTCATGATCTTAATCTAAGTCTCTACCTCTGTCATTGAATCCACCCTTGCTTATAAAATTGTACTCTCAATGGATAGTTTTGAATTTCCCTCCATCAAGACCTTTAACAGTTCAGTTAGAGTATTTTTTACCTCTACTAACCAGTTCTATATATCCTAAACCATACGAGTTTTTGCAATCAACAAACTCTACAACTTCTCTGTCTTCACCCTAATTTGTGCATTTTGTTGTTATAGTTCTCCACCATCAACATATTAGATGTTTCCCTCTCCTAGCTTCCTTTCATTGTTGTAGCAATTGATTCTTCTCCTAAGTCCACCTTGCATTTTCCTCTATGAGTTGTTTAATCTGAGTTTACAATCTTGTCACCTTAATATGCATATGCTTTGTAAACTTCTCATGACCTTTCCTGTGGCCCTTATGCATCCGTCTTTTTGTTTCTCATTCCTCTAGCAATATGTATTCAAGCTGAGATTTTAGCCTTTACTACTGGTTTGCTGATGAAACATGGTCAAAACATTAATTGAAGATACAATTTCACTTATTGCCCAATCCACTTGTTGCTAGAAATTGCTCCAGTTGCCCCCGATGCTGAAGGCATGCTCTGAAAATTCACCTTAGGAAGATTCAGAATTGGAATTTGTTGATGTTGCACTTCTTCTCTTCCTCGTGATAAAAACTCTTGGCACTTCACTATCTGCTCTTGTCCCATTATTTCCACAGATTTCTCTTCACTTGTATTGACATTCTCTTTATCATTCCTTTGCTCTAACAATAATGCATCCTTCTCTTTGGTTGGTGACTCCGATATTTCCATCCCCTTCCGCTCCTTAATTTCTAATTTGGCATTCCCTTGTTTGAATCTCATCTTCAATAATCTTCTTGTACGGTTAGTACTCTGGGGTGGAGATGGAAACACATCTACAACAATTTTAACCCTCTTGTAGGACTTATCAATGCCCCTTTCTGTGTATCTAATTTCTTTCAACATGGCTTTTACCTCTTCTGTGAATGGTATCCTATCTGGGTTGGTTGCATTATTCCCTTATTTTAAAGGTCATTTTGGTCATGTAACTATATCTGCTGCCCTGGGGTGCCAACTACCTTTAGTAAGAATACCTATCAAAATCTTGAGTATGAGATGAATTTAGCAATATGCCATGAGTATAAATTATTCAAATTAGCATGGTTGTGTTCTACACTAAAAGAGCTTTAAATATGTCTTTACACCTTGAAATTTAGATAACACATGAAAAAGCTATGGGTTTTCATATTTTAGTGTATTTTTTGTTTTATGCCCTCCTCATCCAAAAGACCCCCCCCTTGGGCCTCAAATATTATGAGAAATATATACAAATCTTAAAGTTTTACCCCCTCCTCATCCAAAATACCCCCCCCCCTTGGGCCTCAATTATTATGAGAAATATGTACAAATCTTAAAATCTTGCATATTTTTAAATATATATACCTTATATTTTGTGGGAGGGGGGACATGAGACTTTCATATTTTTCCCTTGCATATTTGAAATGTTTTTAGGAAATCCATGCATATTCTATATGGACCTTGTCCCCCCATACCCTAGATTTTGGATGAGGGTAGTAATCTGCATACTCAAAATGTCTAGCCAACATCTATCTGAGCTTTGACTATGTAACACTTTTGCATTTTTCCTTACCCAAAACTTCTCCCATTATTATGGCATGCACTATTCCTGCCTAGTTGTACTTAACATCCACTTTTTGCTGAAAGAATAAGTGAGTAATTGGATTCTGACATGTAGTCGTATTTAGTCAAAAACATTATGAGCTCCAAAAACCATAAAAATTGCTTCTGCCTCATTGTGTTTCTGCAATTTTTAATCATTTAGTAGACTCTGTTTGTCTGATGCATCCCAAATTCTACAACCATCTATTGTGAAGTGCATTTCATTTTTGACTTTGTAGGGTGCCTCTAGATACTGTGATGCCAAAAATTGATATATTATTTTATTTGTCATTGGTATTGTTTTTCTCTATGTTTGATAAGAGTTTGAGTATCAAGTGATAGCCTAGCGGCTCTCACTTATTTCTATTTTCTAAGATATTGTATGGGATTGAGAGGATGAGTGGAATGGATCATTGTAAATACCATGTGTATGAATGATAAATACCTTCGTATGGGGTGAGAGTTATTTGTGTATGGGACATTATGGCAAGAGTAGCCCAAAAGGACATGGATGGTGACATACGGGCTTATGTGATTGATGGGGAAAGGAATCTAAAAGGCAGCAATTGTGAGTGGAGTCTGACTCTATTGGTAAATGAAGGTCACTTCAGGTTCTCTCTCTTGAGTGTCTCTTCCCTTTTTCCATTGCTTTCTCTTCCAAATTGCCCAAAGGTATTGTCTATTCGGCTGCTCATTGCGCATACATGGTTTATCTATTTCTCGAGCCATGAAGGGAGCTCTTCCTTTCCTACTAGGCGACCTATATGGGACTTGGATCATTGATGAAGTCTGAGCATGGAGGGAGTATTCTCCCAAGTCGACACCAGTAGAAGGAGTAGGTGTTCTTAATGACATTTTGACCCTTGTCAGTATTTTCCTCATAACTTTTTGCTTAGTGGTCCAATTTGGACAAAACTTATATCCTGCGCAGCTCTCTTCAAGGAGCATCATCGCATATCTTCAATTATTGTATAAAATGTCAGACCGAAAATCTATGGCTCTCTATGTTTGACTATTTTTTTCAGATAATTGTTACCCCCATCCAGTAAACTGCCCATATCTTTCCGACCGCTTCTCTATTTCTTATGAAACTTATATTAGAACGAAGCCCATTTCAAGGTGCATATCTATATATGTTTGAATCTTTGATATCATGTATTGCTGTTAATTTTTGCTCAACCATGCCACTGGGTTAGACAACAACTAATGTCTGTTCAACTATGTTGGTTCATGACAGTCACATAACTAGTGATTGAACTGAACCAACCTATGGTTGCATGATGTTCTAACCACCGGGCTGGTTTAGTACAATCACATTTAGTCCAAGCCTGGTTTAAGAAATGAAACAAGTAAAAGTAAGCTACAAGACCCTACAATTGGATTATGATAGGGTTGTGCACGAGCTTGCCATGACTTTTGATAGTTTTGAAAAGCAGTTCGTCATCATGAGAGATTTCCAAACTAGAGTGGAAGTCTTGGAAATGGCTCATGTTGATGTTTTTGAACAATTTAAGCAACACCAATAGATACTATGGGATTTAGATGAAGCTATTGCACAGAGTGAGCAAAGAGTGGAGGAGATGAAGGAGAACATCTGCAGCGTTAGGATAAGGGAGGAAGGAATCAAGACAAAACTTCATCATGTACAGAGCAAGACTGTGGTATTGATGGCTGTAATAGCTAAATTGGATGCCTATCTTGCTATGCAATAGGGTTTGAAATGCATGGTCTACCATACCCCCATCATAGATTTGTGCATGATCTGATGGCCTGCGTGCTACCACCCTATGCATGTTTTTTGCTTTGGGGTGTTTGTGCATGCAAGATCATTATGTAGAGAATGTCATTTGCCATTGCCCAGGTCATGGAAAAATCAAATGTAGCCTGCTTGCTATAGCTATCTATGATGAGAAAGTAGATGTTATAGCTCAATTTGCCATTTGGGCACAAAATGCAAAAGACAAGTAGCTCAAATTGAAGAAGGCCAAGCCCAAGCTTGACTGTGAGGAAAAGGAGCATTAAGGGAGGAACCAACCCCCTTCACTAAAGGAGCAAGAAGGGCCGAGCCTGCCACCAAGATGCTCAAATAAAGGAAAGAGGAAGTGACATGAAGGGAGGGGCCAGGTCCCTGAAGGAAGAAACCAACCCCCTTTAAGAAAGGAGCAGGAGGGACAAGACTACAAATTAGGGAGCTGAAAGGTGACCTGCTCAAAACAATCTGGAACCATCCCCCTGAAGGAAAGGTGTCCTTGAGATGTAATCTAAAGCAAAGGAGTCTCTGAGATGTAATCTATGTAATGTGTGTGTAATCTATTGAATTATTAATCTTTGCCAGAGTTTACTTGGGCAATGTATATGTTTTAAGATAACACCAGTGCGGAGTTCATCAAACGGGCCTAGTGGGAGATGCTTGCTATATCTATAGAGGTTGATAAGATAGTTGGGAGTTTGGAATTTTCTTGGGCCAAAAAATGTCATCGTATTTTTGAAAAAGTAAATTTATTCCAGGCATTTCTTGGACTTGTGGACTTTCTCAAATTGCCATCATCCATGATCTATGGTGCTCATAATACCTGATTTTGTGTTGACCTTCTTCCATGTTTATAATTAAATGTTTTAAGTAGCCCGATGGTTGAAATATGACAATTAAAGATAATCCGTCTAAAGGGGACCATTTCGGTATAGTAGTGTGCAACAAATCTTATGATATCATGGCGGTAGTGTAGGGTCTCCAATGTGATGGTTAGTTGCTCTAGAATATTAACAGTCACCAGCATGGTGGTTTGCTTCTGTTATTACAAGGTGAATGTATTTGTGGATGTGTGATGATTCATTATGGGATTTAATAAAACCAGCGCAGTGGCTGTTTGGGATATACTAAAAACAAGCATGCGATTTATCATTTGGGATTTACAAAAACAATTTAATAAAACCAACGTGGTGGTTGTTTGGGATATAATAAAAACAAGTAATGGAATTTAATAAAAGCAGCATAGTGGTTGTTTGGGATATACTAAAAACAAGCATGGGATTTATCGTTCGGGATTACAACAATAATTTAATAAAACCAACACGATGTTTTTTTGGGATATACTAAAAATAAGCATGGAATTTATCGTTTGGGATTTATAAAAACAAAAGCGGTGGTTAGTTTGTGATTTACTAAAAGAAGTGTAGTCTCAAATACATTTTCCACTTTCCAGGGTAAATGGAATAGTGTTTCCTTGCAATGAGACTGCATTTTCTTACTACCATCTCAATCGACCTCGTCCACCACTCCAAGACATCCCAAGATATGCTCATGCATGTCTAAAACCAAGTTGAATACACTCTTAACCTTCTTTCATTGTGGCATAGGTTGCATCTAGAACTTAATAGCTCTTACTAGATGAGAGTACACAAATGTCTGTGGACTCCTATGTAGCAGTTCGTAATTGCGACCTCTCTTGGATGGTTTTTGTACCAAAAAGCTATGACTACTACATCCCACTTCTCATAAATTGTTCCCCAATTATCCTTAAATGCTAGCTCAACCTTGTTCTTAGGTTTTGTGCACTGCAACATAAAGTATGGGTCATCTTCCTTTTTCTCCCCATAGGGAGCGACAACTGCAAAGTTATCCCCCTCTTCCAGATAGTCAATGAGATCATCAAAACTCTCCCCAAATTGTGGCATCATTGTTTTTCTCTCCATTGTTTGTCACTCCATTTGAATGTAGAGGGAAATCTTGAACTCGCTCCCATGTCTTCATAGTTGCAATAAACCATGTGATCTATAAGCTCCCTTGGTTGAGTGCTCTTATATGATAGTAGCCATTTCTTTTTATTGGATCCTTCAACATTGACATTTTCAAATCTCCTCCACTTTAGAGAAACATGGTTGTCTTCCCTTATTTCATTTACATAGACATAAAATGTCTTTTTCTTTTAGCTTCAGACTGCAATGCTTGCATGTGCCATAAATGCATTCAATGTGGTGCCACTCACAATCTCCCTTTGGACAAACAACTGGCTCCCATAGAGGCCTTAGGCTACAAAAACTCCTCTCCCTTACAACACATGATGAGGATCCAGGTGGCCTACAAACTACACATTCATCGGGGAGAGATCCCATGGAGCAATGCTCCAACACAAACAGATCTCAAGTCATTCATAGCTTGCTCAGCCAAGTCAAATTCTGTGTGTGTTTTGCAACAACATACATTCTTGTCTTTGAGTTTCCTGACATGCCAGGGCTTACAATGCTCAAAGATCCTCTTCCCAATTGAAATGTCCGGATTATGATCCATAAACTTGAGATATAACTCTGTCTGCTAACCCAACATGTAGGAACAATAGAGAACAGTGAGCCCTCTTTTAAATGGAACAACAGTATAGTGAGCCCCCTTTTTGCACTACTAAAACAAGACAAAACATATTCTAATTAAAGTATATAATGAAGCAAAATAATTTTCAACCATTGCACTGGTTTAGGACAGTCACAATTTTAACTATTGGGCTGGTTTAGGATAGTCACATTTTCAATCACCGGGCTGGTTTAGGAAACGTTTAGGATAGCCAACCACCTGGCTGGTTTAGGACACATTTAGGATAGTCAAAATTTCAACCATCGGGATGGTTTAGGACACTATCACAATTTCAACCACTGGGCTGGTTTAGCTTGACGGTCTCAACTTCACATATTAGACAATAACAAGTATATTGCTTTTCATTTATGAATTTCACAATTAGAAAATAACAATATATTGCTTTTCATTTCTGAATTTCACAATTTCAATCAGTAACTATTGCTTGTCTTGAACCAGCACCACCGGGCTGGTTTAGGACAATCACATTAAAAGTCCAAGCCATCCTGGTCTAGAAATAGTGGTATATGAATCGAATAGCAGGAAATTAAATTTAATGAATTTAAGTACTAAGAAACACAATAATTTCAACCACCAGGCTGGTCAATAACTAATGTCTGTTCAACCATAGTGGTTCAGGACAATCACATAACTAGTGATTGGTCTGAAGCAGCCACAGTTGCATGATGTTCAAACCACCTAGCTAGTTTAGTAAAATAACAATATACTGCTATTCTATTGCAAAATATATTGATGTTAATTTTTTCTCAGCCACGCCACTCGGCTGGACAACAACTAATGTCTGTTCAACCATGCTAGTTCAGAACAATAACATAATTGGTGATTGAGTTGAACTAGCCTACGGTTGTATGATGTTCCAACCATCGGGCTAGTTTACGACAATCACATTTAGTCGAAGCATGGTTTAGGCACCATTGACCTGCGTTGTATTAAGCATGTGTATGAAGTGCTCCTCAAACACCTTGTGTCCCATCCACTTTTAACAAATGTCCTTTCTATTTGGAGAAATTGTCGTATTTTTGCGCCAAAATGTCATCACTGTAGCAATGACTTCTGCACTTAAGCTATCTCTCCTTTTCTTGTGTTCTATTGAAGCCCATAGACTTCTCGGATCAAGATGATTGTGCATCTGCTCTATGATCAACCGTTGGAGCCATGTTGGTCCTTCTAATTGACAACATCTTCGACATTGTGCGCCCAAGCCATTTCTCCTTTGTTTTAGGGGATGCAAATCATAGGTTGGCTTGGAGAGATCCCCGCACTCATTTTTGGTGTAGTAATGAGACGCACTCTATCATTCCGATTATCGCCTCAGCGCTAATGTCGTGTCATCGCCCATGATGACCAGTGCACTGGCAAATAGAAGGAGGTCTATGACAACCATCGTGCTGGTTCTTGGAGTTATATGTTTGTGTACCAAGTAAAATGTATTCCGTTGTGCAACCAAGCAAAATGCAATTGGTGATATGGCCCTTGAGGGGTCCCCTTTAGGAGCAAGGGCCATATCGACATGCCATTTATGTGCAGTGGCATCCTGGATATTGTATAATGCATGTCGATATGGCCCTTGCCCCTAGATATGTGCAGTGGCATCCTAGATATTGTATAATGCATGTCGAGCAAAAATTGAACAGAGGATCTTACATTTATAAAGACTCAGCAATTGCTGAGAGCCTTAAAGGCCAAAAGATTACAGCTAGCGACCATAACCATTTAAATATAAAAGTTAACAATAGTGCATATTGAGAGCCTCAAATTGAACAAAAAGAGATTACATAAATGTAATAAAAACTCAAATTGCTGAGAGCCTTAAAGACCAAAAGATTACATCCAGTGAGCCAAAAGGTCATTGAGAGCCTTAGAGGCCAAAAAATTACATCTAGCCATTGCTAAGAGCCTCATCTGAGTAAGAGGGAAATTGTAGAACCCAGTTTTCCGCCAGTCTATCTTGTTGCATTAAATTTTTTAAGGGAGCTAAAGGAGGATACGATGGAGAGGCCAAAGACCATGCACATTGCTAGGACTAAGATTAGGCCCCCCCCAACAAGTTGAGAGTACTCTGCTCTGAAAATATTGAGGCCTTCATTGACATCTAGGGGGAACCCATACAACACAGCTATGAGATAGCTATAAAGAGGTCCTCTATGAGCATGTCATCTAAGGTGGTGACATGCAGATGTGTGGGGAATCGACTGTGGGAACGAAGGGTCTCCACTAGTACTAGCATTTCTACTCCTGGTGAGTGCAACACAATCACCTTATATGAGACGGCAGATAACATTGGGATCATAGAGCATCGAGGGAGGGTGGTAGTAGGCATGGTGAAAATGAGTGGGTAAGTAGCAAATGAGTAGGGGAGCAGATGAGTGACGAGAGTTGGAGGAGGGAGAGTGGAGCAAAGTAGGGCAGGGGCAGAAAAGAGCTAGAGGAGGGGTGTGGAGAAAAGTAGTAGAGCATGTGGAGCAAAGTAGCAGACTAGGGGGAGAGCAACGTAGAGATGGCTATTGTCATACAAGACCACTCCATCTTGGGAGCTTTTCATACCACATAGTAACATGGTAGGATGATGTGGTTGCCAGCTGAAGTGCTGATGTGGCACTATCGATGATGATGTGGTAGATAAGCCACCACGTGTCAAGCACGTGACCACCCCTGGGGTGTAGTAAGGTCGATGCCATGTGTCATGACAAAATCTAGAATGATGCTGATGGAATCTTTGAGATTCCATCATCATATTTCTTGGTGGAGGTGAGGCAGGGCGGCGCTGTGGTGGCAGAAGCTTACTGGAGTTGTGAAAGGCCTTATACCTTAGGATGTGATGCTGGCGATGCACTAAAATGCCAAATACAACAGATCTTAGATATATTATAAAGCTAGAGCCACCATGGTGGCTGGAGCCTAGGGTTCCATCCATGTTAATTGCAGGTCACCGTAGTGGAATCTTAGGTGCCACCCCAAATGGGTTGGTAATCATGAAGCAGACGCCATGTGGTGGGTGAGTAGTTCGGTGGAATATTAGCGACGACAGATGTGGCTGATGAGACCCACCACCACCGAGCAGTAATTCCCACAAAGGTAAATAATGAAGCTCTAATCACTCATTACCATGCACTCTAGTTCTCTACTGAGCATGCGAGCCCGATGACTAGTAATTTTTACTACACTCGTAGTGATCAAGCATGCTTAAGCCTGGTGGTGGGTGAGTGGTGGCTAGTAATGTAAACTGCCATCTCGGTGGAATCATAGCCATGATAGAGGTGGCTGTAATCACTCATTACCATGAACTCTAGCCATGATAGACATGGCTGTAATCACTAATTACCATGCACTCTAGTACTCTACTAAGCATGCGATCCCATTGACTAGTAATCTTTACTACACTCATAGTGATCATGCATGTGAAGATAGTGGGAGAGAAGGAAGGAGTCTCACTTGCAGCTTTCTCACATACACAATGGGGGAATACACACAAAGGTGGAGGCTGAAAACAGTTTTCCTCTTCTTAGTTGTGAAAGCCAAAAGAACTCTAGTACAAAAAAATAGAAGAACCCTATATGTGGGTCTCAAACCAAACTCAGCTAACTAAGGTGGCATACTAACTGAGCCATGAACTAGAGTACATAAGGATAGTTGTCATCCAGCTATTATTCATGGGCGGTGTACCAACCGCATCTGCAGCTAACAAGTCGGTGACATAAATGCACAACGGTCACCCTGGCATATCACGAGTGGAGCTCGATATCTCAACACTCCCCCTCGAGCTCAATCCCAATTCCTGCACACCAAGCAGGTCTCTGAACTTGCACAGCTTCTCTGCACCCAATGCCTTCGTGAATATGTCAGCTACCTGATCCTCTGTGCTAACATAAACTAGATCAATAAGACCTAGTGAAACCTTCTCCCGCACATAGTGATAATGCACCTCAATGTGCTTTGTTCTAGCATGATAGACTGGGTTATTTGCCAAGTGTATACTGCTCATGTTATCACAATAAATGACAACTGGCCCATCTGTAGACTGATGCATATCATAAAGTAGCTTCTGCAACCAAGCTACCTCACATGTAGCCATTGTTGCACCCCTGTACTCAGCCTCTGTGCTCGACAAGGCTGCTGTAGGCTATTTCTTGCTGCTCCAAGTGACTGCAGCACTCCCAAAAGAGAACACATATCCATTGGTAGGTCGTCTATCAGAAATACTACTAGCCCAATCAGCATCAGTGTATCCATGCAACTGTATCTGAACCTCGTCTATCAGAAATACTACTAGCCCAATCAGCATCAGTGTATCCATGCAACTGTATCTGAACCCCAGTCTCATAAAATAGTCCATACTGCAATGTGGACTTCACATACCTGAGTATGCGTCTAGCCGCATCCAAATGTGGTTTCCTTGGAGCCTACATAAACTGACTTACCAATCCAATAGCATAGCTCAAATCTGGCGTGGTAATAGTCATATAAATCAAACTTCCTACTATGCGTCTGTAAATAGTAGGGTCTTCTAGAAGCTCACCTGCATCTGCGCTCAGCTTCACATTCTGCTCCAAACGAGCTAAAATAGGCTTACAGCTTGTCATCCAATATTTGGACAGCATGTCCAATCCATACTGCCTCTGCAAGAGCCGTATCCCACTTGGTGATCTAATCACCTCAATGCCCAAGAAATAATGTAGCTCTCCCAAATCCTTCATCTCAAACTTCTGCTTCAATAGCATTTTCACATGAAGGATATCTTCATCACTATCACCTGTGATGATCAAATCATCAACATAAATGATAAGCAGCATAATACCTTTCTCTGTTTCTCTCACATAAAGTGAGAAATCTGCCTTGGAAATCTGAAAGCCAATAGTGACAAGATATTGTCCTATCTTGTCAGACCATGCTCTAGGTGCTTGCTTCAAGCCATACAAGGCTTTCTTCAACCTGCAAACAAACTCAGGATGAACAGCATGAACATAACCTAGTGGCTGCTCCATAAAGACCTCTTCTTGCAAATCACCATATGCAAGAAGGCATTCTTTACATCCATATGATGTAAAGACCATCTCTTTGATGCAGCCATAGCAATGACTACCCTTACGGTTGCCATGCTTGCAACTAGACTGAATGTTTCTTCAACATCAATGCCATATGTCTGTGCATACCCCTTGACAACTAATTATGCCTTGTATCTGTTCACAGAACCATCTGCATTGTGCTTCACCTTATAAACCCACTTACAGCCAATTGCATTCTTGTCTTTAGGCAAAGGCAACAATTCCCATGTAGCATTTGCTTCCAAGGCATCCATTTCTTCATCCATGGCTTTCTCCCATTTTTCTTTTCCCATGGCTTGCTCAAAAGAAGTGGGTTCTGGTTCCTGTATCACTTTGACCATATGGGCATAGTGAATGGCTATAAATCCATCATATTTCGGCCTATCCACAGGATACCTAGCTCTGATAGACCTGCACAAAATAGGCTCACTTCCAAGTGCTCTCAAAACATCCCTGGTCCTCCTTACTCCAGGTGTAACAATAGAAGGAATACCCAACTCATCATCAATGCTCTCTTCTGAGCCATTGGATTCACCATCCACATAAGAGTGACCTGCATTCACATCAAACATGGGCTGATCTACCTTCTCTTTTCCTTTTCGTGATACCTGCATACCACTATCTGCATTGCTTTGAGGAGATTCTCCTGATCTCAATCTGCTTGTCCATGGCGAAGTATGTGAACCACTAGTAGAGGACACTGCAGGTCCACTAATATTTTGTGATTGCTGCTGTGAATTCTGTGCAGCATTTTCATTTTGTGCATCTACATCATCAATCACATTTACTGGTTTATACCAGCTCCTCATCTCATCAAAAACAACATCTTTGCTCACTGTAAACTTACGAGTAGAAGGGTTATAGCATCTATACCCTTTCTGCTACTGAGAATAACCAATAAAGATGCACTTCTCAGCTTTTGGATCCAACTTGGACCTAAACTCATCTGGCACATGAACATAGGCAATGCAACCAAAAATTTTCAAATGAGAAATATCTGGTTTCCTACCAGTATACATCTCCTCTGGCGTCATGCCATGTATTGCTGCAATGGGAGTCCTGTTCATTATGTAAACTGCTGTAGCAACTGCTTCAGCCCAATAATAATCTGGTAGGTCTTTTTCATTTAGCATGGCCCGAGATACCTCTCCAATATGCCTGTTTTTTCTTTCTGCAAGTCCATTTTGCTCTAGGGTATGACTGCATGAATATTGCTGCTTTATGCCATGCTCCTGCAGGAACCTTGCAAACTCATTTGAGAGGTACTCTCCCCCTCCATCTGACCTTAGGCATTTTATTTGTAGGCCTGTTTCTTTTTCAACCAATAGTGACAAGATATTGTCCTATCTTGTCAGACCATGCTCTAGGTGCTTGCTTCAAGCCATACAAGGCTTTCTTCAACCTGCAAACAAACTCAGGATGAACAGCATGAACATAACCTAGTGGCTGCTCCATAAAGACCTCTTCTTGCAAATC
The DNA here is from genome assembly GCF_047967505.1 of Dipteris shenzhenensis. NCBI lineage: Eukaryota > Viridiplantae > Streptophyta > Polypodiopsida > Gleicheniales > Dipteridaceae > Dipteris > Dipteris shenzhenensis. The sequence goes on along the minus strand of NC_141602.1, from coordinate 54,662,185 downwards.
ACCATGCAAGAAGGCATTCTTTACATCCATATGATGTAAAGACCATCTCTTTGATGCAGCCATAGCAATGACTACCCTTACGGTTGCCATGCTTGCAACTAGACTGAATGTTTCTTCAACATCAATGCCATATGTCTGTGCATACCCCTTGACAACTAATTATGCCTTGTATCTGTTCACAGAACCATCTGCATTGTGCTTCACCTTATAAACCCACTTACAGCCAATTGCATTCTTGTCTTTAGGCAAAGGCAACAATTCCCATGTAGCATTTGCTTCCAAGGCATCCATTTCTTCATCCATGGCTTTCTCCCATTTTTCTTTTCCCATGGCTTGCTCAAAAGAAGTGGGTTCTGGTTCCTGTATCACTTTGACCATATGGGCATAGTGAATGGCTATAAATCCATCATATTTCGGCCTATCCACAGGATACCTAGCTCTGATAGACCTGCACAAAATAGGCTCACTTCCAAGTGCTCTCAAAACATCCCTGGTCCTCCTTACTCCAGGTGTAACAATAGAAGGAATACCCAACTCATCATCAATGCTCTCTTCTGAGCCATTGGATTCACCATCCACATAAGAGTGACCTGCATTCACATCAAACATGGGCTGATCTACCTTCTCTTTTCCTTTTCGTGATACCTGCATACCACTATCTGCATTGCTTTGAGGAGATTCTCCTGATCTCAATCTGCTTGTCCATGGCGAAGTATGTGAACCACTAGTAGAGGACACTGCAGGTCCACTAATATTTTGTGATTGCTGCTGTGAATTCTGTGCAGCATTTTCATTTTGTGCATCTACATCATCAATCACATTTACTGGTTTATACCAGCTCCTCATCTCATCAAAAACAACATCTTTGCTCACTGTAAACTTACGAGTAGAAGGGTTATAGCATCTATACCCTTTCTGCTACTGAGAATAACCAATAAAGATGCACTTCTCAGCTTTTGGATCCAACTTGGACCTAAACTCATCTGGCACATGAACATAGGCAATGCAACCAAAAATTTTCAAATGAGAAATATCTGGTTTCCTACCAGTATACATCTCCTCTGGCGTCATGCCATGTATTGCTGCAATGGGAGTCCTGTTCATTATGTAAACTGCTGTAGCAACTGCTTCAGCCCAATAATAATCTGGTAGGTCTTTTTCATTTAGCATGGCCCGAGATACCTCTCCAATATGCCTGTTTTTTCTTTCTGCAAGTCCATTTTGCTCTAGGGTATGACTGCATGAATATTGCTGCTTTATGCCATGCTCCTGCAGGAACCTTGCAAACTCATTTGAGAGGTACTCTCCCCCTCCATCTGACCTTAGGCATTTTATTTGTAGGCCTGTTTCTTTTTCAACCAATAGTGACAAGATATTGTCCTATCTTGTCAGACCATGCTCTAGGTGCTTGCTTCAAGCCATACAAGGCTTTCTTCAACCTGCAAACAAACTCAGGATGAACAGCATGAACATAACCTAGTGGCTGCTCCATAAAGACCTCTTCTTGCAAATCACCATGCAAGAAGGCATTCTTTACATCCATATGATGTAAAGACCATCTCTTTGATGCAGCCATAGCAATGACTACCCTTACGGTTGCCATGCTTGCAACTAGACTGAATGTTTCTTCAACATCAATGCCATATGTCTGTGCATACCCCTTGACAACTAATTATGCCTTGTATCTGTTCACAGAACCATCTGCATTGTGCTTCACCTTATAAACCCACTTACAGCCAATTGCATTCTTGTCTTTAGGCAAAGGCAACAATTCCCATGTAGCATTTGCTTCCAAGGCATCCATTTCTTCATCCATGGCTTTCTCCCATTTTTCTTTTCCCATGGCTTGCTCAAAAGAAGTGGGTTCTGGTTCCTGTATCACTTTGACCATATGGGCATAGTGAATGGCTATAAATCCATCATATTTCGGCCTATCCACAGGATACCTAGCTCTGATAGACCTGCACAAAATAGGCTCACTTCCAAGTGCTCTCAAAACATCCCTGGTCCTCCTTACTCCAGGTGTAACAATAGAAGGAATACCCAACTCATCATCAATGCTCTCTTCTGAGCCATTGGATTCACCATCCACATAAGAGTGACCTGCATTCACATCAAACATGGGCTGATCTACCTTCTCTTTTCCTTTTCGTGATACCTGCATACCACTATCTGCATTGCTTTGAGGAGATTCTCCTGATCTCAATCTGCTTGTCCATGGCGAAGTATGTGAACCACTAGTATAGAACACTGCAGGTCCACTAATATTTTGTGATTGCTGCTGTGAATTCTGTGCAGCATTTTCATTTTGTGCATCTACATCATCAATCACATTTACTGGTTTATACCAGCTCCTCATCTCATCAAAAACAACATCTTTGCTCACTGTAAACTTACGAGTAGAAGGGTTATAGCATCTATACCCTTTCTGCTACTGAGAATAACCAATAAAGATGCACTTCTCAGCTTTTGGATCCAACTTGGACCTAAACTCATCTGGCACATGAACATAGGCAATGCAACCAAAAATTTTCAAATGAGAAATATCTGGTTTCCTACCAGTATACATCTCCTCTGGCGTCATGCCATGTATTGCTGCAATGGGAGTCCTGTTCATTATGTAAACTGCTGTAGCAACTGCTTCAGCCCAATAATAATCTGGTAGGTCTTTTTCATTTAGCATGGCCCGAGATACCTCTCCAATATGCCTGTTTTTTCTTTCTGCAAGTCCATTTTGCTCTAGGGTATGACTGCATGAATATTGCTGCTTTATGCCATGCTCCTGCAGGAACCTTGCAAACTCATTTGAGAGGTACTCTCCCCCTCCATCTGACCTTAGGCATTTTATTTGTAGGCCTGTTTCTTTTTCAACCAATAGTGACAAGATATTGTCCTATCTTGTCAGACCATGCTCTAGGTGCTTGCTTCAAGCCATACAAGGCTTTCTTCAACCTGCAAACAAACTCAGGATGAACAGCATGAACATAACCTAGTGGCTGCTCCATAAAGACCTCTTCTTGCAAATCACCATGCAAGAAGGCATTCTTTACATCCATATGATGTAAAGACCATCTCTTTGATGCAGCCATAGCAATGACTACCCTTACGGTTGCCATGCTTGCAACTAGACTGAATGTTTCTTCAACATCAATGCCATATGTCTGTGCATACCCCTTGACAACTAATTATGCCTTGTATCTGTTCACAGAACCATCTGCATTGTGCTTCACCTTATAAACCCACTTACAGCCAATTGCATTCTTGTCTTTAGGCAAAGGCAACAATTCCCATGTAGCATTTGCTTCCAAGGCATCCATTTCTTCATCCATGGCTTTCTCCCATTTTTCTTTTCCCATGGCTTGCTCAAAAGAAGTGGGTTCTGGTTCCTGTATCACTTTGACCATATGGGCATAGTGAATGGCTATAAATCCATCATATTTCGGCCTATCCACAGGATACCTAGCTCTGATAGACCTGCACAAAATAGGCTCACTTCCAAGTGCTCTCAAAACATCCCTGGTCCTCCTTACTCCAGGTGTAACAATAGAAGGAATACCCAACTCATCATCAATGCTCTCTTCTGAGCCATTGGATTCACCATCCACATAAGAGTGACCTGCATTCACATCAAACATGGGCTGATCTACCTTCTCTTTTCCTTTTCGTGATACCTGCATACCACTATCTGCATTGCTTTGAGGAGATTCTCCTGATCTCAATCTGCTTGTCCATGGCGAAGTATGTGAACCACTAGTAGAGGACACTGCAGGTCCACTAATATTTTGTGATTGCTGCTGTGAATTCTGTGCAGCATTTTCATTTTGTGCATCTACATCATCAATCACATTTACTGGTTTATACCAGCTCCTCATCTCATCAAAAACAACATCTTTGCTCACTGTAAACTTACGAGTAGAAGGGTTATAGCATCTATACCCTTTCTGCTACTGAGAATAACCAATAAAGATGCACTTCTCAGCTTTTGGATCCAACTTGGACCTAAACTCATCTGGCACATGAACATAGGCAATGCAACCAAAAATTTTCAAATGAGAAATATCTGGTTTCCTACCAGTATACATCTCCTCTGGCGTCATGCCATGTATTGCTGCAATGGGAGTCCTGTTCATTATGTAAACTGCTGTAGCAACTGCTTCAGCCCAATAATAATCTGGTAGGTCTTTTTCATTTAGCATGGCCCGAGATACCTCTCCAATATGCCT